>NC_043766.1:29525055-29692555 GCF_902148845.1 Salarias fasciatus | reverse complement strand
CTCTTTAATGAGGCGATCAGGCAGGGGGAGCCTCCACAGCCACTGCCACTATTGGTGCTTAAAGAGGAAATCAAAACAGGTGAAGTTTCATTATAGCTGCTGCTGTTAGTGCCCGGCTTCAGTGGCCAGCTAGTCAAACAGTAAAACAAACAATGCACTCATGCATGCACACATTTTTCATGCGAATACTAATTGATGTATTTTCATATTTCTGTTTGCCTCAACTCATATGCTCATATTGGCATAATGGACATTCATTACTCACGGGATTGTGGGAATGCAAGTCTTCTGCATTATTGTGAAGTTTCAGGAATCCAATTTATGTTAAAGTAATCACTGACGTCAACTGGGTGAGCATTATTCATTCACTCGCTACAATGAAGGACAGTTTTCTATGTCCATATGTACTGGATTAATTAGAGATAAGGCAGTTGCATGCACATGCAGAAAACAGATGTGTTCCCAGTTTCAATATTGCATTATTTCTAGAATTACATCATTAATGAAACAACATAACAGCCAGCAGATAGCTTCATTAAATTATGATGTCGCAGCTCACAACAATCTGGGCCCAATATTTTTTCCACTAAACAGTACATCCACCACACATACTGTCTTTGCATCTGCAGACATCCACCCTTTTGTCAAAAGCGTACATGTCTGAAAATGTCCAGCCTGTTTCATGCACACACAAACACTCAAACAGGGTGCAAAGTAAACCGTGTTGACAATGAAATACTCCAATTATGCATAAAAGAAGATACAGAGGCAAGCAATTACTCAAACTGTGCCAGCTGTCACCACCATAATACGACTGTGCATATGCTATATTCCATCAATCAAGGCGCTGCTGCATGATTGTCGCAGCACAAAGCTGTAATCTGGTGTCTGGTGGAAATAATCTACCACAACCAAATTAGTCATAATTTGAGAGCAAAAATGGTGTTTGTTTATGGCAAAGAACAAATCCTACTAAAGTGAATTGTGCATATTTATAGCCTGGTTTTGCAAAAAGCTGTTCCATGATTATTATTTGTTGCCACCAAGCACAGTCTGGCAACAAATAAATGATTGTGACGGGCCTGAACCGAATGTCAACACTGAAATGCTCATTATTCAGGTTTTTTTTCTCTTACACACTGTAAACATGACATGCCTGCTGCATAAAAATAAACATGTCACAAGCAATATGCTGGTCATATTTCCATATGTTTATCACACAGTGAGGTCAGCTACAGGTAAAGCCATTCTGTGTGTGTAGGTATACAAGAAAGAAAAAAGTCATTTAAGAAAAAAAGAAAAACAAGATTAAAAAAATGGTCAACAATGATTTTAAAAGAAATACATCTTTTCTGTCCTACAGTATTCACAGATGCAATTTAAATAAGAGCATTGAATTGTTTTACTTTGCAAAGTAGTTATTGGTCAGTTATGAATTAAAGACCACAGTTAAATTTGCTCTTTTTTCTGTGATCTTGATACTTTGCTTGTAAATGAAAACATGTACAAAACTTACTACTGCTTTCTTTCGAATATTGCACAAAAAGCTAACTCTTAGCTTTAGTATGAACAGCTGACACTGTTTCTCAGCATGTCTTACTCATCAAACCCCTGTTCACTGGAAGATGAGCACCTCATTAGGTCTCCGTACACAAACAATCTGCAAAGGCAATGCTTTGCCGTGAACCACCTCCACACAGCCTCTGGGTCAGCGCTATGCACACCTCTAACAGCCACCGACAAGTCACAGAGTAAAAGAGAAAGAGCACAGACCGTGAGGGCTCTGATGTTCGTTCTACTACGTCTTCCAGGATGCTGCGAAACTCTTCGTCATTCAAATGATTGTGTAGTAAATGAGCACTTTATTGGAGAGGCTGTTAAATTCTAGAATGAGCAGCACACACTGCCCAGGGGCGGGTCAAAAAATGTGGCTGTGGTGCCGCCCATTTTATTTTATAATAAGCATTAGCAAACATCTGGAGGAGCTGGTGTCTCCAGGTGTGTGTGTGTGTGTGTGTGTGTGTGTGTGTGTCAGTGGGACCATTATTACTAGGGATGTGTGAGTACCGATACCAGGTATCGGTATCGGGCCGATACTGGCCTTATTTCAAAGTATCGGGTACTCGTGAAGGCTACTGGTACCAGCCACCGATACTCAAGGCAAGAAAATCCCACGCGTAGTAAGCGTCCTCACCAGCAGATGGCAGTAGTGCAACCGAATGGGATGCAAGCTGCCAGTCGAGGAAGAAGCCCTTGTCTCCTCTGGGGCTAACAGGCGCTGAGCTTGAGCACTGCAGCAGATTGACTTCTCCATGAGCGTCACATCCAGAGCAGAGAGAATGAATCGTGAGAACCGCTGCGCGTCTCACCAAAACTTTGCAGGTGTGGAAATTCTTTTATATCAGCGTAAACGAGCCGAACTTTGCAGAATGCTAATTCTGCTATGCTAAAATTACTAGAGGAGGTGTGCGATGTTGTTCATTTACCACTGGTAATTTGTTGAAACACCTCAAGGTGAAGCATTATTGCATTATTTTAAATTTTTTGTGTCAAAAGTATCGGTTTGAGTATCGGTGAGTACTGAAGATGGAGTACTCGTACTTGGTATCGGTCTGAAAAAAGTGGTATCGAACATCCCTAATTATTACCCATTTTTATTATTATTAATATGTGTTTCTGGTGATCGGATCACACTGTTTGCTGTTTGCACTTGTCTATATCATGCATTATTACCTCTATCACATTTACGCTAAATGGTCAAAGGGTGCAATACTTGAGAAACTCACTACTCAATCTGTAATTGAAATCGATAACTTCAAAAAGGTTTAGAGCGAGCTTAGTTTTTGCGAATGGATCCTGAAGTGTTCCCAGGGAGGCTCCCATCATCCCCAGTTGGCTCTAGAGATGATCCAGTTATACTCCAGATTACAAATAATTTGTGATTAAAAAAAAAAGAAAGAAAACACAGCCCAAACAGATGATTGCAACACATGCTGTTCACACAGCAGATAGCAAATGTGTCCCAGACCACCTTGGGAAGTGTTTTGAGCAAAATCGCTTTGGTGCCTCTTTGCACTTCAGGATTTCCCAGAGAAAACTTGCTAAGCCTGGTGGTTGGACTGCTAGAGAAGCCCACTGTGTTTATGAAAAAAAAAAAAAAAAAAAAAAAAGTTAAAAGTTGACAGAAATTTTGAAATTATGACTACTTTGTGTTATTGTAAGCATTTACTTTCTTACAGAAAGCCACAATCTTAAAATAAAGTTTTAACAAACAAAATAAAATTAATTAAAATAAATGTAAAATGTTTTCACCTAAGTTAAATCCTAGTGAATCTTAAAACAAGCCATTGCTGTTCACATTTAAAGGTAAAATAAATTAACAAAAATAAAAAAGTGCAAACATGATGAAGGTGCAAAAACAGGGCACTCAGAGGCTGAAGAGGTATCTGCTGGACTGTGTGACCTCGTCTACTTTTTGAATTAAAAACTAAAGAAAAATTATTAGATTGCTTACAGTTATTAATATTGTTATGTTCTTTAAGTATTTGTTGTTTATATGGAGTTCACAGCAGTGCATAAGTCCAGCAGTACCTCCTTAAGGCCAGCAGAGGGCGCATTGTTACTGTTAGATGTATAGTGCAGTGTGAAGCACGAAGAAGAATGTGTATGAATGGAATAAAGCAAGTTGTTCGTGGCTGGTTCATTAAACAGAAGCACCACAGTTCCACCGTTTGGACAGTGAATCATTTTGAGGATAGAACACGAACCATTTTGGATTAAGTCCGCTAGTTTGATGTTTACCATCGCGGCTCACAGAAGGCTGCTCTGACAACGTGCTAACAGCCATGCTAACTGCTAACATGCTAACTCGCACTGGCTCTGCCTCGTCAACGAGCCGCGTCTTTCTGATGAAAATGCACCTCACCGTCTGACCCCGTATGTGTTCACGTATCGACCATAAGGTGTCGCCATTGCAACCATATTAACACATGCCATTAAAAGCTCTAGAGGCCATCTTTGGTATCGCTGTTTTGGTGCACAAAAAAACATTTACAATAAACCAGCGATGCTTATCTGGCGGGGGGGGGGGGACCCTGCACTTGTCGTTGCTTGAAATGCGTGTTAAAACCAGGTGTGTACCAGATTGAACTACTGGAATTTGTAACCATCTCATATGCTGTCGAACCACACAACTCTACAAATGCATGAAAACACAGGTATAATCAAAACAACTGCATGTATAAAATTGCAAGGGCAATCATGTATTGAGCAAATGCTCCACATTAGCTACCATTTAAAGAGGCAGCAGTTGTCTGCTCATTGTTTGTCTCAGGTGTTTTGTTGATGATTCCAAAGGAGACCTTTTTCACCATAACTTCATTAATGTACTCTCCTCAGTGAATGTGTCCCAAGCTAGAACTGTCACATCAGTTTCTGTTTTGTTTGTCAAACTGTCAAATATTAAATAATTATCAAATAGTAGTTTTCACCAACTTCCGAACAGCTTTTAGTTCCTGAAGATGCCACACCATGATACAATAGAAACCCTCTCAAGTTTTCACGTGGTCAAACATTATTTCCATTAGTTGCTGATGCTATTATAACCTTTTTATGTCTGTCAGAGTGGCTTCCCATCCATCCATCCATCCATCCATCCATACATATATACATACATCTTCTGTCCTGCTGTATCCAACTTATGCTTGCAAGTCACTGTCTAGGTTACACCTGAACTGGTGAGCAGTTCGTCACAGAGAAACAGGCACACATGTTTTTGAATTTCAGGAATGGGGATATTTTTGCTGTGTCTCAAGAATATCAAACACAACACTGTTTAATGAAGGTGAATTAATCATAATGCAGAAAAAAAAACAAATGTGGAGTTCAAGCTAATTATTGGATAGTCCCTTGAGATGTAACATCCATTTAAAAGGAATCAAACAATTATACATGAAATCACATATAACACAAATACACATATACTTTATATTACAAAATATTGCATTAAGGTATTGAACTTAAGTTGTTTCTTAATCTGAGGCTAAAAGTTGCAAAATTAATCACTTTCATCTTGTTTCACATGCGCATTTAAAAATGACAGTGAGAAATGGCTTCCCAAGTACAAATCAGTTAGAAACCTTCTTCCTTTTGTTGAATTTGATACCGTAATATCCATCAGTGGAATAATATGTGGACAGCACAGTAGACAAACATGTTCATAGTGGCTTTGGGAATTTGAAGAAATAAAAAGTTTATATTAAAAGTGAACTTCATCTCATTTCGAGCATACTTTTATTTATTCAGTTTGGAGCAATTAAAACTGCATTTTAGGGGAAACAATAACAAACACGTATTTGATATGTTTTCCTTGGAGGCTTGCGAAAGTAAAGAACTTCTCTTATTGTCATAGCTTTTGTCGATTGAGCCAAAAATAATATTTTCCACACTTCCTTGTGCATCCATTGCACCATACAGACAGCAGCTTCTTTTTTTGAATTAGTGTTCCTCTTCTAAAGGAATGTGTGTCCCATGAACAGCCAACATACAGAACCAATTTCATGCTGCTTTAGCACTCAGAAAATGATTTAAATTCGGGAACACAAAGCTGCTCCCAAACTGCTTCAGTCAGATGAAGGCTATTATGAGTCCTGGATTAAATCTACAATACATGGTATTGACATGAACCTTTTTATGTCTTCTCTAAACACAAACAGATAAGTCCAGATTCAGCATCTCCCTCCAGGGTGTACCAGTCTGATGGTTTTCCTGTTACATTTGAATCATATAATTGTACCTCTGAGGATTCTCCTTGACAGTACTATGCTTTACTGGAGCCAGTATAGGTCTGTGCTCTGTACATAAGGCAGTAAAGAGTAATTTAAAGATACACTCCAGTATCACAGTCTATTTATATTCACGCTGGATTCAGCAGTGCTTTATACATGTGCGAGGTTCTGTGCAAGATAAAAAAAAAGAGAGAGAGAGAGAGAGAACAAAGAAAAAGATAGCGTTTTATCCAGCCAGCAAAATGTGAGGGTTTTGAAGGTCAGAGGCATAGCGTGTAAGATTCTCATGGTTTCATGGTCAGTTGCACCAAATTTACTTTTCATTTTTATTTGTTATGTGCTTTTTTGGAAATAATTGTTAATAGTCTGGAATATTTACATGTATATTACAGTACATATATCGCATATATGACAATCTCGACACTGGGCTGTCCGTAGCAGGAGTGGCGTGAGCGGACCATGATGAAATATTGGTGAAACTAATCAGTTTTTGGACGATTAAAAGCCGTTTCAGGAGCAGCGTTACCGATGCCCCCGTCTGCTGGACCTATATGGATGTGCGCTACTTGATTTTGGATCTAAATTTCCTCCCGCAGCACTGTTCGGATCAGAAAAGCCTTCTGGTGAGTATATTGTCTACTTCATTCTATAAAACCACGTGAAAAACTGTTTAAACCAAAACTTATCCTTTAAACTCTGGCAATAGACTCTAATAGTTAGCATTGATGGCCTAGATATTGGAGAAGTGGACTTGGATCTACTGTTAACTGGTTTGATCTCTTCTGAGCACCACATTTCTTCCCCCCTGCCCCTGGGTGCCTGTAATGGCACCCACAGCTCCTTATTAATAATGAGAGACCAGCCAGAAAAACGCGATTATGCGATCGCAGTGATTCACGCATAAATCACCCTTTTGCCGCTGATTATGCGGAGGCCACATATTTTCCTAAAGTGGCTCATAATCTCTGCAATAATCTCATATTTCCATGAAAAAAAATGAGAAATAGTCGCTTGAAGTGCTGTGACGTTCAATGAACGAGTCGTTCGTGTTGAAACGCTCTTTTTAGTGAACGACAAGAGCCGTATCACAGCTGTCTGAGAGCCGTTCCTTTGTGCAAATTGTCCACGCTTCCTTCACGTGTCTCCTGAGTGTCCACAGCTGTCAGCGCTGCCATTCATGTAAATGACCAAGTTCAGCGTCTTTCGTGCAGCATGCTCCAGTCACCTGGCGCAGCAGCTAACTAGCAGAACAAGGTCCAGAACCAGAGATGAGCGGTGTTTTGGAAGAACTGATTTCCTTATTAACTGGCGACTGCTTTTTCTTTCACATCCTTGTTGCTGATAGATGTTAAAAACCAGACAAAAAGCCGTGTCAGACCTTTAATGAGTCTGATTTCAACATCCGCTGCTAGCAGCAGGAAGTGCTAAAGAAAGTCAGTCACAAGTTCACAGGTTTTAGCAATGGTGTGTGTTCCATTTTGTGAGAATGGTGAGCATTGGTGAGTAACCATTACGATAAATAAAGTAATGAATGAAAATGAATGTGACCGAGGGTGTGTGTGTGTGTGTGGTTGTGTGTGTGTGGTGTGTGTGTGTGTGTGTGTGTGCGTGAGAGAGAGAGAGAAGAGAGAGACAGAGAGAGAGTGTATAGGTAACCTACATATCTGGCAATCTTTTCGCAGTATTTCACAGCATACTTCACAACTGCCGCAATTTTACCGCATACAATAGCATAAAACGCTGCATATTTTATTTGCATACTCAAGCATTTTAGCTCACACAAATCTGGGATTTAAGTACGCATAATCAAGCATTTTTTGCTCGCATTTTTCTGGAGGGTCTAATAAGATGAGTGAAATGCAGAGAGGGATACAGTGGCTTTTTCTTTTTGAAAACCTAGAACCAAAACCAAACAAAAGTTTAAGGAACCAATTCAATTCAATTCATCTTATTTATATAGTGCCAATTTCTAACACATAGTCATTTCTAGGCTGCTTTAAAGGAGCACAGCGCAGTTTGCTCATTTTATGCAAAACACCGACCCCTGCAGACTTTAGGCGTAACTGTAGCTTAGTGAAAAGCTCGTGTCTGTGGCTTGTGCCCATGTACGTGCACAGAAGAGGGGAACTCCTTCCTCGCTCTTTAGCAGCGCTCAAGTAAAATGTAGTTTCTTTTGCCTGGTGGAGTCTGTGCTGGAGCTGTGGCAGTGCTAGAAGCCGGTCTTTTCTTACTTTCTGAAAGCTCCATCCTCAGTACTGCTCAGTTGTTGCTGCTTAGCGTCTGGCGGAGTAATGGCGGACAAATCGAAACTTGGGATTACCAGGCCAGCGGGAGCGCGCATTACGTCAGGCTCAGAGCGATTCGTACCCGAATCACTCATATTGCTGTGCCTTCAGTGCGCTGCACAGGAAAATAGGAGCGACTGCGATCTTGCAAAAATAGCTCTTGCTGCCCGTCAGGCAAAGGTGAAAACGTGTGTGGGTGTGAATAATTGATAATTTAATATTTAAAACTGCGCTGTGCCCCTTTAACAGAGAAAACCACAGAGGATGTTGTATACAGTGTCTTTGCTGTGTTTTGTAAGAATGCGTTCTTTATCTCTAAGATAAACTCTTTCAGTTTACACACACAGGGTGTTTGGTCGACTGGTGCTTGCAAAAAAATACATTCAGCTGTAATTTTGTCCATTGCTTCAATAAACTGTATTCTGTGTAACTCTTTGTGCACTCTAGTGTTTTTCCTCTTTTTTTTTTTTTTTTTTTTTTTGGACAGATCTATCTTTCTCTTTAGCCTGACATGCAGCTATTTTTTGCCTATTGCTTACTTTGCAAGCTTGCCTCAGTGTAATATTCAGACACTTAAAAAAAAAAATTAATATGTTTTTAATTAAAAGATGCACTTGTAATGCAAATGCATAATTTTAGTAGCTCTATCACATAATAGAATAAAATGTTCACTTACCTATCTTTAATACCAATAAATAATGTTAATACTTATGAAAGATGTGTCAATTAGTGGGACTTGTGAGTCTTTGGTGCCCAGTCCATGGATGAAAAAAGTGAACTTGGGATTGGTTTGCAAGTTTGAAACTTACTGTGAACAGCTTACCACTGTGGTCCTCTGAGCAAGACCCCTGGCTCTCCCAAGAGTGTCCCACTGTGGCTGCCCCTCAAATCCTAAAAATATAATGGGTCAGTGCAGTTTTTTAGCATTATCTATCTATCTATCTATCTATCTATCTATCTATCTATCTATCTATCTATATCCTGTTTTATAGTGCTTTCGGTAGGTTGCCCTACCGAAGCCAACATATCCTACAATATTCAGATTAAAAAAAAATGAATTACCTTAAGGGGGATTAATAAAGTAGAATTAGTTTAGACTTTTAGGCATAACATAGCAAATACTTTCTGGCTTTATAGGAAAACAGAGAAAAAAAAGTCAATGTTTTTTGCAAGGTTTCACTTACATTTTGCTGTGACTTCATGACTTATTTTTGCCAACAGACCTAACAGTTATTAAAAGCATCACAGTATACACAAACAATCACAGTGGTAGGTCCAATTTCTGGAGTTTTTCATGTGGTTTTCATTAACAGATGGTCTTTGCTCAGTTGTCCTGGTGTGGCTGCACACTTCAAAGAAGTAACATGTACTGATGTCTCATTGTGTTCAGAGTGATCTGTCAGCCAGCATGCTCACTCACCTAGTGTGTCACTTGATTAGGTTTGTTAACCTAATTCAGGTTTTGTTTTGTTTGTAATATTTTGTTAAAGGTGCTATGGAGTTGACTCTTCTGTTTATTGTTGGTTTATTTTGTTAATTAGGAGCTTGCATGTTTTTAAACTCCCTGTTTTCTCATCACCTCTAAATGGTCCTCTTTCATAATATGTTGAGGAGTATACTATGGCAATGTTTTATCACAACATCTATTAAGATATGGCATGTGAAGCTTCACTGATGACATAGCAATTCCAGATCCTGAAAGGTTTTGTTTTTGATTAAAACAATTCACTTTGAAGATGATTAACATTTAAAAGCAGTGTTACTGAATTTTTGAACTCAATTGAAATGACTAGTTAGTACATCTTTTACAAGGTAGTGAAATGTTGTTGTGAATAGTCTGATTGGCTTCACCTCATTAGGACCCTTCAGTGGTGTCCACGTCGCTGTCCAGTGTGACTGCATCTGCAAAAGAAAAAGTTTTCATTTACATAGCAACATTTTGGAAAACTATATCTATTGCTGGTGCTGTTGATTTAAAAAAAAAAACCAACAAATGTTTTCTGTTTTTACTTTAAAACACTGTGCAAACAGTCTTGTTGTGAATTTGCCGTGACCCATTAGACACTGAGAGGGTCAAACAACATATTCACTTGACTGAAGTTTTATCGGTTAGTCATACACATGTGAAGTTGGGCTAGCTGAGTTATTCAGTTCAGCATATAGAGCTGCACACTCCTCTGTGAGGTAAATATAATTTTCCGAATCCATACAAAATGTGGCATAACAAGTAAAAGAAGAAGATTCATGAACTGAAGATGAGAAGAAGAAGCAACAAAACATTTGAGATAAACAACCAGCTGCAGACAGCTCCTACAAAAAGGAGCTAAAGTTTATCGAAGGCCAAGAATACATCACAAGTACTTTTTTAGACAGGATAATGTAGGCTACAGATGAATATAACAGCTTAGACAAGGAGCACAACAAAGACAGACACTGTGGTTGTGTGATGTGGATGGCAAAACTGACAAGCGCATGGAAACTTCATTAAGTGTTACTACGTCATTGATTTCAAAATGTTAATTAGATAATATTGGTAGTGTTTTGTAGTGATGCATAACATGTTTTTTTGTCAGTTCCTAACATATGAAGAAAAAAAGATTAAGGAAATCGGTGACATGTCCTTCAGCTGCCTGATATCAGAAATTAGTGCAGATTAAAATGTAAATTCAATACATTAGTAAATCACCCCTAAGCACTTAGCTGGGGTGAGGGTAGCAGTAATATTTAGTTTAATATCTCTATAATCACACAACAAAACCCAGTGGGGAAAGTTGTGAAATGAACTCCAGTTTTGTGAGGACTAAGTTGGGCACAGGAGTATCCAGCTGTTAAATGCTGCATTTTTTAGGAACATTGTGCAGTAAATGAGTCATGATATTTCAATGCATTTCTGCGATATAAATATTTCTATGCTTAAAACAGACTTCTACATTCCACTTCAAACTCATTAATGTTACTTTTTGCCTATCCCTTGACCAGCTGTTGACATGACATGTCGTACATTCACATTTCGAGTTTGCGTTTGGAGTTGATTGCATTCAGAAGGAATCCATGATCAGCTTTGATGCAATATATTCATATACATTTTTTTTTCTTTTAAGGATAATACTCATTAGTCATATTTACAGAAACACAATTTTTAAAGCACAAATGTGCTATAAGAAAGCATCTGGATAATCTGAGAGAACTATTTAATACATGGATTTTTGCACATTTGTATGTCAGCTTCCATTGCATCATCAGTGGTTCACCCTGGAAATGTAAGACCTGCGATGTGGCCCTCTGTCTCAGTTCTGAACTGCTTCTTGATGGTTAAACTTAAAATAAAAAGATGTTCATGCTTAGTTAGATTGACAGACAAGAATTGCAACTAATAGCGAAGCGTAGTATTCATTTCTGAAAGAAACTGAACACAGCTCAATTCAAGCAAGTAGGCTATACATTTCAGTAAGCTGTGAGGAACAATGCTAATGTTGCTTTACGCCTGACATTAAACAGTGATACCTCCACAGCAATCCTCCATGCAAGCTGAAACCCTCTGTATTGGACAATGCCTCTGCAGCACTCTGTTATTACTGAGATGAGCCCTCCAACTTAGCTCATTTCCATCCAAATGCCAGCTTTGATTAATCACCTCAGTGAGAGCCCTTCACCATCCCATGTATCTGCCAAGACCCAAAACAACCATACAGCACACCAGCAGACTCTCAAACAGGGTCTTATTCACTGGCAGATTCAGTATTGAGACTTTATAGTATGTGCTACGCAACACAAGGTTATTGAAAGGATGTCACCTGAGTTCCATCAAATTAAATTGTTTCTGCAAAGATACTAAAGGATCTTGGAGCCTAGATTGAATTAGTTGTAGAATTTTTTTTTTTTTTCAGATTGATTGGCATTTCCGTCATCTGCCATGTTCCAATAAATGTTTATCATTATTCAATCAAATTACAAATTGAAAAGGAAAGTTGTCTTCAGTTTTTTATTTATTTTTTGCATGAAATGGGCTCATAAACATCTAATGAAAGTCAATTGAGGACCTTCTGGCAGTAAAATACAAACCTGTGGGGGAAAATCAATAAAGTGGACAATATTTAATATATTAGACAATTTATTATTGAAATAAAGTGAATTGTCAAATAATTAATCTGTCAAACTTGTCATTCAGAGGAAATTCACCTGATTTATACTTTATTACTGATGACTGATAGCAGGAAGGATGTTGATTAAGGAAATTTGATCTAATTCTGATTTTACAAGTTATTAATAAACTTTTGAAAGTTTTGTCAGAAAAAAGAAACTAAACTCAGGAGTCGTCATATGATGATTGACATGTAGTGATGATTTTTCATCATTCTTTATTACCTTAATCTGCAATGGGCTGGAAAAGGTAATAAAGTTGAGCAAGAATATTTGCTTTGTAGCGAAATGAACTGTGCTTAAATGTATTTAATTAAATGGAAATCTGAGGTATTTTTTAGTTCTTGTGATTGTGATTTACATCAAGTACTAAAATTGTGTTTGTGTAAAGTATGTTATGTATAAATTTGTGAGTTTGAAATTGGGTTTGTAAGAGAAAAAAAATCATTTTAATCTCCTTGTGGCCGTGGAGTCAGGGTAATAACTGACCACGTGACGTTCTTATAAGGCTAAATTGTTTCTACACACATACTAGTTTGGACTTATGGATGAAGAATATGTAGCACTGCGAGAAAGTGTCATTTTGTTTTACCTGATTTACTGGGTTTTTTTTTGTTTTTTTCAAGAGATAGCACTTAAAAATTAATTTAAAATTGATGAAATTGAAAGTCTGTATTATTAACTGTATAAAATTAATTTGAAGAGTTCAATGACTTTTGGTTGATTTGAAACCGGCATATGTTGATAGTACAACCTAACCCTGTAAAGTTTCAACTGTCATTCATCGTGATGCTGAATTGTCATTGGATCTTAAAGAATTTAACAACTAATCAAAGCTGTTCCCTGAGCTAAGAGCCAGGACAAGTGGCACAAGGAACTTTACTGGAAAATCTCCCGCCTTCCTTTACAGAGAGCAAGTGTCCGGTTGTGGAGAGCATGAAGTGAAATTGAAGGCCGACTACCGGTGGTCCTGATGTTTTAAGACTTGTATGAATTGTTCATAATGTAAATCAGACTGTGCATTTAATTTCTGATCTGTTAACTATCTGTTAGAGCAGGGGTCCCCAAACTTTTTTCCTGTGAGAGCCACATAACTTTTCCCTTCTCGGATGGGGGGCCGGGGTCACTTTGTAACAGAAATAGTGTGTTAAACCCGTCCACTCAATAGAAAACAGCCCAAATCTCCATCTCTGTAGAAAATGCATGTTAAAACCATAAAAAAAAACATATTTGCATAGTAAAAACACGTCACAACCACATAACCATTCCATTAAACCACCCGACATGTCCAAAAGATCCTTGATTTGGCGGAAACCCACCCAATCTGTCGACACAGAGCAGCTCCGGTCATAGAACTTTTTTTTTTTTTCGTGCAATTTTGGTGTCATTTTGACTTTCCTACAGAGACAAAGTACAAACTGTTTAATCTTCTAATGACCATAATGATTAGATTGTGTTTATTGCTACGTACCCTGCTAGAAGAATTAAAAAAAAAAAAAAAAAAAAAACTGATGATAAGGCAAAAACACGACAGATTTTATTTTGAAATCAGTTTTAAATTGGAACACAGATCTACGTTCCTTTCAGGACCGGCATGCTTCTGTTTATATTACGCAGCAGGAGTCCAGCATTCAGAGAAATAGGATCCTATAAATATATTTACTATAAATAGAAAATGTGGAGGCAGGCAGTAGTTTGGGGACCACTGTGTTAGAGTATTAATTAATTGGAGTGTGTCATACTCTGGTCAGCTGTTTAGTGTTGTTTAGTGTTGCTTTAAAGGATTTTAACTGACAGACGTTAATTCAACGAGAAATGGTGTTTTGATGTTTGGCTCAATGAAGTGAATATGTCTAAAGAAGATGGACACTGTGAGCCAAGAAAGAGAGAGAGACAAGACATTCAGAGCAACGACAGTGGGACCTGCTTCTGCTGTTTCTTTTTCTTCACTGATTCCTGCTGGTCAACGCCAACTGAAGTAACCAACTGCCATTAACTGCCAAAGCTCATCTCTGCTTCTAACCCCCTCACTGCCTTGGATTCCTGAGTACAAATCAAACCAATGTGCACAGTTTTATTTACTGCTCAGTTTGAGCAAAGCACTAAGTTTGGGGCCAAATGCACCTGAGCTTCGAAACAGGCTTGCAGCAGGGTTTGATGCATTGTTTTTGGTGTTTTGGTTGAGGAGTGAATGTGTGTTGGCCGACATGCGCGAGAACAATGTGCGATTTTTGTTTCCTTTCCTCAGTTAGCGTGTTTTTTCTCATTTTGAGACTCACATAATTCGACAGGTGTATGAATTGTAAAGGTGTTTTCGGTTTAAAATGTATTTTGTTTTAAAAGGTACTCAATTAGAAAGGTTAAAACAGAAGCAAATATTGCTTTAAGGTATTTTATTTAGATCAGTGGTTTGAAGAAACAAACATAGGAATTTTTCATTTGTAGAAGTTTGTAAGTTACAAAGGAATTAAATATATATCTATATCTATATCTATATCTATCTATATCTATATCTATATATATATATATATATATATATATATATATATATATATA
Organism: Salarias fasciatus; assembly: GCF_902148845.1. Taxonomy (NCBI): domain Eukaryota; kingdom Metazoa; phylum Chordata; class Actinopteri; order Blenniiformes; family Blenniidae; genus Salarias; species Salarias fasciatus. Next base: position 29,677,788 of record NC_043766.1, on the reverse strand, counting down.
TATATACATACATATATACATATATATATACATATATATATATATATATATATATATATATATATATATATATATATATATATATATATATATTTATTTTTTTTAATATTTCATCTGAGAGTTCTCCTTGCATTTTAATCTATTTTATGAAATAAATTTCTGTTGAGAGATTGATGAATTTAAAACTTAACTTGCTGTGTCCTCATTAATATTAACTGTATACCAAAAGTTCAAAATGAACTCAGGCCCCTTCTCATTGTACTAAAAACTCAAGACTAAATTCTATAGGGCTTACAAATCCAACATGTCCAGATTTAAAAAGAATGTGCAATGTTGAGAATATGTGTGGTAGTTTTCCTACTAAGCAATTGTTATTTCTATTAATTCAGTATCTGCTGATGAGTTAATTTCAATTGATTAGTGACTCACACATTACTGACAGCTCAGTTGATCTGTCACAGCCATGCAAAAAAATTAGCACAGATCTAATGGTGTACAAAAAAAAAAAATGCATTAAGTGAATTTACAAGCCACAATTGTAGTTTTTTCTTTTTTTTTCAAACAAAATAAATAATGCCATCACCTCTCAAATTTCATCTATAAAGGCATCCCGGTTGGCATGATGACCAGCGAAACCAGTACATTGTAGATTTTACAGTAAACAATATGGTATGTCAGTCAGGATACAGGAATTCCTTCGTCAGGATAAAGGAATTCCTTCTTCTTTACCACATAACATTACTGTCCAAAGAAAAACGAGGCAGATAATATAATATATTATTACTTGTGGTTTAATTTTTCTCATGACAAATGTACACTTTATTGTAATATTATCCATTCGGTTTACATATTAAATCCATAGTTTATTTGTTCTGATGTACATTGTTTCAGCAGAAAAAGACATACATCAGAAAATAATTTGTTGTATGTACTGTGCAGTACTGTCATATAAATACATAGGAATTTCTCACTTTAACACTTCATGGAATTCATCATCTGCTCATTTTGTCATCATAAATCTACAATTAGCTGTTGTTTTTTAAAATATATTAGGGGAGTTGAATTTTGGGGTGTGAGAAACATGTTTCTGCTCCACTGTGCCCTTTATCCAGTGCATACCAACGATATTTTAGGATAACACCACATAATTTGTGTTTAGCTAAGGCAAGTGTTGAAGAAGGTGTATCACTAACTAATCAGTAACTACTGACTCCTGTCAGGGTATGCCATTTTCGAACCTGTGTTTATCACTTCAAGACCCTTTTGAAGTTAAAACCAAAAGTCAAATGGATTTAATCTGTCATTTTGCAAAAACATGAATGTGTGTACTCACTGGGGTGACCATGTAGCACCAGGAGTTAATCAAATGTTCTTTTTCGCTTAGGGGTGTCAAAATATATATATATATAAAAGAAAAAACATTTTGTCATATTTTTTACCTCTGTGGGTAATTGGTATCATAAATTGTGTATCACTTAGGGTGAAAATAGTTGGTGAATGGCATTGATGAGATGAGAGAGAGGCTAGTTAGCTGCATTATTGATATTAAAACACAATAATGAGACAAAGTGACTCAGGAATAAAAACCTATGAGAGCTGCCTGTGAACCATAAAAAATAAATAACCCTTCCCAATGTGCTTATCAATCATGTTATAGGTCTTATTGGCAGATTATTATCAGATGCAATGGCACATGGCAGAGTTGCAAACATCATTTAAAATGGTCAATGAGTCAGCGCATGTAATTTAAAAGGAGCTGTACAGCTCAGGAGGATGGTGCTCCTGTTTGACCTCATTCAGCGAATGCTAAGCTTACAGCATTGATCAATCGCACGCTAAGATGCTCTATGTCCACTGCAAATTAGCTGTAAATCACATTTTTTGGGTCCAAGTGAAACCATAATAAGCACCTTAATTAGGTACTCTGACTACCTACACGAGGTTCATGAGTTAAAACTGTTATGAAGCTCTGTTTACAAACCTTTCTCACCATCTCATGCATCTCTTGGTCTGCTGGATCTCCGGGGTCCTTCATTGTCAGCTCTTGTTCAATTGCTTCATTACCGGTAATATGTGTGAAGCTACATTTGTCAGAGTCAGAGTCTGAAATGAAAAACAACACACACACAAAAAAAGGAAAAGGCATGAAGGTGTGATTATCCTTTCAGAAGTGAACAAAACTAACAGAGATAAATCAACTTCTCACTTATACACCATGTAATTATTATCAGTGGGAACTGGTACAATAACACTGATGAGAACAACCTTGCAGCTTTGTTTCTTTTTTTTCTTTTTTTTCAATTTCTTTTTCTTTGTGGCTACTTGCAGAAAATGTATAAATTTTTCCCCTTTTCAATTTGAGCCTTATATCAAAGCAACAGAAAACATGCACTGCTTCACTGGACATAACTGGACAAAAAAGCTGGATCTGTACTTCATTGAAAGAACAAATCATTTTGTTTCTTTAATAAACCATATGATCCTATAAACTGTATTTGATCTTAGTGCAGTTAAACTTTATCTTTCTTTTTAATTAGCTTTATCTCAGAGTCAGTTGCAATATACTCTGGATACTTTCAAAAGAATATGGAGGACAAAAAAAAAAAACAGTACTATATAAGCAAAAAGCTGATGGTTGAGAGGTCTTTCCATTTTTATGTTGTCATTTAATAATATGGCATTGAATTGAATTGTTTTTGTCAGTCAATCACCACCACAGAATCTACACACACACAGCCCCCAAAAATAGTCACTTCGACACCGACAAGCAACCACCTCATACAGTTCAGTTTCAAAGAGTTTCAGCAGAATCCAGGAGTAAAGTTTAAATCTTCTAAAAGAATCTGGGTCTCTTCACAAGAGTGAAGTTGTATATGAAATAATTTGAATTTTACTTAAAGGATTGATGTTCGGCTGTAAACAAGCAGGTATGTTTTGCAGAATCCTGATGACATCTGAAAAATCCAGGTGGAGTTCAAAGACCGAGTCTGAAGTCTGAGTCTTCTGTAAAGGGTTCAGATGTGTGCAATGTGTCCATATTCAGCTTTAAAGTCTCTGTCTCTTTAAACAGTCTGGGGTCTGTGTTAAGTGTAAATTCCAGTTATGTTCTGAAGAGTTCAATGTTGGCTTGAGAAATACAATTTTTTTTTCCTTTTTCTTTGTCCTTTAGGATGAATTTACAGGGTTAGGAAAATAGACCTCCAAAATAAGCACACTCATTTTAGGAGAACAACAGTTTCAGCTGGTTGGGATTAAAGGATGGAAAATAAAGAAGAGAGCCGAGCAGAAAAAAGACAAGTGACAACAAACTAGCAGCAACCACAGATTACTTTTACCTCCACAGCCAGACCTATCTACCTGAGTAAGAATAAAGAGGGGCCGAGAGAGAATGGAGAGTAGACAATGCTCGCCACAGGAGAAACACTCATGATGTAGATGACTTGCTGTGGAGACTTAAAAAAATACATGAAAAGCGGCGAGAGAAGAAACTCATTTCATTACAGAAGGTGTCCTCGCAGTCCTATGCCAGCATAACTGAGAGTACGTTCACACTTGTCACTTTTGGTCAGTTTAACATGAAGCCCTGGTGCAGCTGGCATTCTTGTGGTCTGTGGACATTTCAGTACTGCAGGCCAGGGTGGATTGAGCCTGTAAATATAGATTTCAACATGATTGCAAATATATTTCGGAATTCTTCAACTCGTGATGATGATGAAGAGTTATGAGAGAACCAAACACAGGGTGTGCAGGACTTTTTTTAGCTAGAGTATACATAGTTTATTGCAATTAATGGACTTCCCAGAAGAACTATCATAAAGCCATCCTTGAGATTTCCTTGAAAGCCTTCAGTCCTTGCCTTAAATGGTTCTTTAACTCTGTTCAGTCCTGGCTGCTGTTTTAACTCTCTATTGTAAAGGTTAACCGTAAGTTATGTGCTGATAAAGAAGAAAAAAAAATGTTATCATGAGGTTTGTGAATGAAATGTAGACAAGTTGAATTGCATGTAGAGTTCCAGCACCTGGTGTCAAGAAAGCAGAGCAACGCACAGTGCACAAAAGAGGTGAAGAAGGAAGTGTAGGCTGGGTGAGGTGGGTGGGGACAAGTGTCACCTCTGATATGTGACGGGTACGGTATGACAGTAACAGTGAGCAGGACGGTTTACAGGACAGTAGTGAGACCTGCTATTTAATGTATGGTTAGGCACTGTGCAAAAGACAAGCTAGGGTGGAAGTGGCAGAAATGAAGATGGTGAGATTTTCTTTGAGAGTAAGCAGGACGGACAGGATTAAATCCGACTGGTTGAGAGAGACGGCTGGGGTTGAGCAGTTTAAAGATAAAGGAAAGATTGAGATGGTTTGGTCATGTACGGAAAAGAGACAGTGGATACACTGGACAAAGAATGGTGGAGACAGAGATGTGGGACAAGAGGAAAGAAGGAAAGCCCTGCAAATGATTTAAAAAGCCTCCATCAAACCTGCACCTGAGCACATATTGTTCTGCTAAGCTAATATAGGACTAACAGAACTTGAAGTTATCATAAGCCTGGCTGTGTGAATTGACAAAAAAACTGTAAATTCTGCTCTGGATTCAGATGAAGTCATTGAAGTGCAATTAAAGAGTTAGTCTTCAGAGACTCTTCAAGGTAAATACATTTGAGCTCATCTCTAATGCTTCAAGCTTTATGCCTTATTAAGATGCTTTCTCTGACATATTCTTGTTTTTACAAAAACAAAGCCCCAGTGGAGCCTTTTCCATTCTCCTTGGTCATCCTCTGCAGATGTTCAGTGGTTACAATAAAGATTAAAAATATAGTGTAATCATGGCTATGTGGAATGAAGAGGGTCTTATATATTCACAGGTAATTGTAGAGCTAATCATTGTCGACTGTAACAGATGGTGCATTGCAAAGGAGTAGAGAATGATTACAAAAAAATCTCCTGGCAGAGTTCCAAGACTTTTTTTTCTTAACTGAATAACTCTGCCTGCAACCAAAGTTTTGTGGATGTTGAGCCACTGCTTAGCAACAATAAAAGCAGAATGATAAAGCCATTAAAATAGATGGAGTACACAAAATTGAAACACTAATGTAACTTTATGGTTAACATTGTAATGGTGAAAGGAAAAACACTCTGGGCATTAATGTGTAAGTGCTAAATGCTTCAGTCTACAGCACATGTGCATACGCATTCAAACACACGCACAGACACACACCTATATGCAAAAGGCGGCAGCAGAGAATTAATCGTCTGTCTTTTTCTACATTAGCAAAAAGCGTTTCTTCCCTTAGCTTTATCGCTTATGATGAAAGACCATTGGACATATAGTTCTTTTGAGTTAGTGGTTCATTTATTTCTCCACTCTATGGGCATCTTATATGTATATATGTATATATATATATATACATGGAAATATTTCATCAACGTTTGACTGGAGATGCATTTGTGGAGGCTGACAAGTATTACTGCGAGTAAACGTTGAGCAAATGTGAATTGTAAATTATCAACTTGATGAAAGCACAGCTCCCAATAATATGTAGTTTATATTATGTTAGTTAGGAGAATAGAATATGTTCATTGTTACATCCTGTCCATGCCAGAGCATGTATTAGTAAATGGATCTTCAACCTCACAGACACACACACACACACACACACACACACACACACACACACACACACACACAAAGTGGCAGCGGCTGGGCTTTCACACCCTGAGGCACAGGTCTTACCATAAGACACTTCAACACAAACAGGTAGAGGAGCAGCCGCTCCACCAGCTGAGCCGCAGTCACCCCATTTTCACTGTGGTGCACATTTAGCCCCTGCTGCTTAATTTTATACACTCCTGAGTTGTCTGTACACTGTCGCATTCTTTAGACCTTGTATGGAACCACTGTATAAATCTGACTACAACTTAACAGGTTGAAATGCATGTCTAAAAATGTTCTATTTTTCTTTTCTTTTTTTTTTCCATACAGTGACTATCCAGCCACTTTTACTTTTGACAATATCAGTGTCTGTGACATAAATTTGAGGTATACAGGTTTACATAATTTTGCAACTCCTTTAGGTTTAATGTCTTTCAAGCAAGTGAGCAATCTTTCCTTGCCATTAACTGCTTGGCTTTGCTATTAAAACTAACAATGGAGACAACACTAGCATGACAAAGTTGTATAAAGCAAAATGTCCACATTACAAACACAACAAAATGCAAACAGAAGTGGTGATTGTTAAATTGACAATTATGCCAACAAGAAGACACCAAATTAAAAATGATTCTGTTCTGTTTTGGTCAGCTGTAACACGTAGCATACAGTGAATCAGGTCATTTTGGAAAAGAACAAATAAGTACCTTTTGCAAACAACACCATTTCCTACAACATAAAATATATCAAGTTATGGTATTTGGGTTCTCAATCAGTTGCAGTTTTTAGATTTCATTAATCATGCCTTTCCTTATTGGAAATTCTGTCATTTTGAATTTGTAAACCATCAATGCAAACTGAATGAAAATATATCTCATCAATTAATATATTGTGCATGTTTTCCACACCATATTGATATATTTACGATAGCTTTTGCATCCATTTTAAACCATTTAAAATCTAATGAATAATCTCAGTCATGATCCAAGTGGTCTCATTTTAGCTGGAGTGGCCTCCTTTTGACATGCTCCATAAAGTGTTTTCGTAACACAAATGAATACTCTGTGAAAGTAAGACATAGGCTTTTCAAAGGAAACAACTTTTCTATTAAATAAGCACGAGAAGGACCTGACAATAAAGTGTTCTACACTACTGGAAGTTACTTTTTAATTAATATGAAACAATACATCCTCTTTCCTACTTTTTTGTTTGATACTTCCTTGGCCTCTGTGATAATTTTGAAAATGCCTGTAAGACTTAATGGACTGTGATGGTAAAGGGCCTTAAAATGATCCATTAAAAGAAGCCAAAGATGCTTTGTCTCCCTCTGTCAAAGGTGACACCATTAGCTGCAACAGTAAAAAGTTATTCCAGCACAAGTGATAAAAAGCAGAAACTTCACAGTTCTTCTTGCTGGTTTGATGCATTTGAATGTTCTTGTACACTGAAGTCACCACTAAGCACACTGAGCTTTGTGTGCCGATGAAAGAAGGGCATCTCACTCTTTCAGTGAGATAAACAGCAATGTGAGCGTTAAAAGAAGTTTGGTTGATGTGATGCTGTTTTAATGCGTATTCATGTCACAGTCTTCTCTCTACACCAGCAGTCCCATAATACACCATAAATTCTCAGAGGTCCAGATCAATCAAGCCCATCACGATCTCCAAATGTTTCACACATCCCAGTCCAGCCCTGTCTTTCTAATCGTTCCAGGTGAGCAGCGTGTAGATGTTAAAATCCCTCATATTTTAAATACCTGCTGCACTTCCCACTTCAGGATTTCAAGATGATGTGAAACTTGTCAATTAGCTTCTAATTAAGAACTAGTCTGAAGCAGCTGATGCAAGATGGAGAAGTAGGTCATCCAAAAAGCACTACCGCCTGGTCAGATATGATTTCACAGCTCTGAACAACCAGGCCTGAAACACACACACACACACACACACACACACACACACACACACACACACACACATATATATAATGAAAAATATAATATATAATGAAAAACTGCCAAAGTTCCGAGAGAATATGGACAGTGAGTCATGACAATCTAGAGGAAAACTTTACTATTGTCTATCTACTCACACGTGCAGAACTATTCACTACAGCTCTTATGTGCATGTTCCGTAGCAGCGTTTTTGCATTCTGCACATAGACAAAGTTGGAGTATTTTCAAAATGTTGTGCTTTCTTCAATTTCCAACAAGAGTTGGAGTTTGAACATTTTACAAAAGTTCTACCTTAGTAGCCATTTTCAAAAATGGGCTCTTTCAGTGGCTCACCTATGTGAATGGACATTTGAAATACAACACATTTTTCAGTTTTCACTTGAAAACATTACGCAAATGGCCTCAGAGACTGCTGTGAAAATTTAGACTCTCCACTACATCTCTGAGAAAACCCACTTGTGTCTCAAATGACATGAAAACTCAACATGAAAAAGCTCAACCCAGATGTGAACAATTGTTATGAAGTGACTGTGTAAACCACTACAACACTGTGTAACCTAGCACACAAGTTGTCCTATAAAGGAGTTCCTGCTGGACTGAATTATGTTGAAGTGTTTCAGTACCTTTCTTTCTTTCTCTTTTTGGGTGAAAAAATGAACTTTATTATACTACTACAACCAGCATGTCTTCAATATTTTCTGAGTCAGAACAAGAACAACAGTCATAAGTTCTCTGTTTTACTTAAACTGGTTTCAAAATTGTCTCCCGAGTATTTTGACAGCAGAAAAAACAGAACAAAATGGGAATTTTCCCCGGAGCAGTGCGACAAGAATTCACAGCTACATGCAGTGTCTCTGTAAAAATGGTGGCTTTTCTGTAATGACTATATCTGTACTGTCAGTGCTTGTATGGAGAATGAAATAGCATCAATAATCATGTTTTCTTTTTCTGTGGTGTGTGCCCTCCTCTAGTTATGTTCCCTCTCTTTTCAGATGATTCTCATGGGAGAGGGACCAGAAATGTGGGGGTTTTTTGTTGGATTTTTTTTTTTCTTTTTTGCTATCTACAATTGTGCATTTAGGATCATATTTCCGTGACAAGCAAGCATCCCACTGCAGTGTGCATACCCAGATGCACATGCTTGGATAACTGTGTCTTAAGTGAAATGCCAAAATGTTACAGAAAGATACATTGGAGGTCATGGTAAACGAGTGCCCTCTTTTTTTCTGAGTGGGATGTATGCATCATGTTCTGATATGTGCCCTGACTCCCATAAATCATCCCCCTACAACAGTATTCTCATTGGAGACTGGCAAGGGCTGAATCTCTTTCTGTAATGCATACACGCAGCCACCCATTTACCCACACACACGTACGAACAAAGACAAACACAAGCCACAAGCTCAGAGCTTCTTTTTTTTTTCAGGATTCAGGGATGTTCAAAAGTCATGTAAATTAACTGATCTGTGCTGAGGGTGAATAAAATGATCTGAACTGCCATATCGAGTCCATTTTGGAGCAGTGGAGGCCAAGAGCAGCGCTCTCAAAATTGGGACGTTGTAGGTTCGAATCCCACAGCTGATGCATCACCACTGTGGCTCCCAGAGCAAGACCCTTGGTCCTCATCACCTTCCTTGGACATCCTAGAATTGGGATTTGTCATTTAGGAGAAAAGAGAATTTGCTCAATGAACATTAAACAACAATGTTTTTCAAATGAAAATGGAAATCTTCCGCTGTGTTTGGATGTCCAATTACGTGGCAATGATTACTGGAATTTCTTTGAAAACAGCTCCCAAGGTGGAAGGCACTTCAAGAAAATGCTCAGAGTCTGTTTCCATGTAAATGAGGGAAGATACAACTTTCTGAAAAGACTTCTCCATCTCTGTAGAAACAGAGCTTTTCTGAAAGGTTACTATTATGCATGTATATAGTGAATAGTTCTACTTCATAAGTGCTTAGCCCGCTTACGGGCTTCGCTAGTGGCACACCTCCATCTCTGTCCAATCCACTGAGACTGTACAAAGCTCGACGCACCAATCCCCTGCGCGCGATGGCGCAGCGCCACGCCCCTCACTGAGGGTACATCACCTCGGACAGCGCTACAGCAAACCCTTCTTCTTTCTCAACTCTCCATGAGACTTATAAGCCCTCTTCTCCTCTCCAGATCAAGATTCGACAAGAATGGATTTGCCAGCCTGGGACCAGTCGCCATCGGGCGTCGGGCCGTTCTCCTGCCGCTCCTGCGGCATTCCGCTCATCGTGCAGGACTGTCACGAGCTCTGCTTCCTCTGCCTTGGCTGGCAGCATCACCGCCAGCAGACCTCCTGCCTGGCCTGCCTCACGCTGCTCGAAGAGAGCCAGCGGCGAGCGGCCTTCATGGGCACAACCTCCCCGGTTCCTGCCCGTGAGGACGACGCCAAGGAGACCGCTGCCCCCGCCGCCATCACTTACGACTGGGCTGAGATCCGCGGCAGAGTCAGCGGCGGCAGCAGCAGTCGCAGCAGCACGTTGGTGTCACGGAGTTCAGCTCAGTTCAACTCCTCCTCCACCGTCTCCCCCACGAGCCTGTGGAGCACCTCGCAGGGCTCTTCACTTCAGCCGCCGAGCGCACCGGCCTCGCACTGCCGCCGCAGCCTCCGGAGCCGGTGCAGCGTGATTTTGCACTCGAGCTGGCAACCCAGTCACGGGCTCGGCCCTGGACTGTGGTGCTATGTCCCGCCGTGCCGTTGTTTCAAGCTCACGTGCAGCGGGACTGGTGTACGCCACTTGCCGCCAAGGGTACGGTGAAGGGCTACCGAGAGTATTCCTGTGTGGAGGGCTGGCCGCCAGTCTCCGGAGTGCCTGCCATTGAGGACTCCATTCGGCTGTGCCTCCTCCCCCGATCCTCCGCCTGGCCCGGCGGAAAGCCCGTGCTGCCGTCAGAAAGGGACAGGCAATAGTGAGCTTCCTGGATCATGGCTACGCTAGCGGCAACCTGACGTTCGCCCTAGCCAATAACATGACCTTCCTCCTGGGTTTGGTGGACAAGATCTGCCACGAGAAGTCCCAGCTTTCCCCTGAAGACATTGTGGAAGTCCAAAATACGGCTAAAGTCCTGATGCGCATGTGCAGAGCCATCGCCGTCAGTGGAGGCCGCATCATGGTCAACGCACAGCTTGTTGTAGCTTGTTATAGCTCGTTGTACTCTTTGTGGGTGTGTATCTGATTTCAATAAAAAAAGCAACCAACAGCAACAACTCATGGCCTGGTATGTTAACTATATCTTTTATAACATTTCTGTCATTTCCGTGTAAACAGACATCATTTACAAAAGTGCTGTGTGAAAACTAAATTTCTGAGATAAAGACGCAAAAAAGGACAAAATGACAAAAAGTCCTGCGTAACTTTCTCATTCGATAAACTGTTGAAGCTTCAGTTGCTGTTACCCTGCAGATCAGCTCACAATTAGAGCAGTCCTTGAGTTTTAGTTCTTGCTTATGGAGTTTGTGCTGTACTTGTCTTGTGCTCTGCCAACTTGACTGCAGGTTATTGTGTAGCTATCCATATTGTTTATAAAGTTTTTTTTTCTCATCTTGGAGCAGGGAGGAAAATCCTCATCATATCAGCATTGGATGCTGCAGGATTGCTATCAGCCAATTAAACGACCATTGTCAGTTGTACTTGTGACCTTTGATAGGGCTTGTCAGGCCGCCTCCGCTTCCTCGTCAGGACAGATGTTTTTAACAACATGACAGTTAGAGAGGATCATTAACACCGTTCTCACAGTTCCAGCTCATAGTGTCACGACATGGGCATACTTAGTAAGTAGAAGAAGATGAAAAAAAAACCCAGATTTTTTTAGTTTATGTTCTATAGTGGTCAAAATATTTTCTGCTTTAACTGCTTTCATTCCTTTTGCATTTGAACCACAATGACAAAGCATATAAACAGACAGTCAGATACCAGTTGGGATTTGTTCGTCCATTGTTGCTAGTAATTTCTTGTGAAAATAAATGAGATCACAAAAAATCAAGATAAAATGGTCTTGAGCATTCTTGGTCCTCGAAGACCTCGGGCCCGCATGGTTTTTCCTACTCCAACACACCTGAATTTAATGAATGTATCATGATAAAGCTCTGCAGAAAGCCTGATAAAGAGCCAATCATTGCTATCAGGTGTGCTAAAGTGAGGACACATTGAACCCGCGCAGGAATGCAGTCCTGAAGGACCATAAGTGTTCACCCCTGGCTGAGAGGCTCCAATCCAAACCTTATACATCACCACAAAGATACAGCAGGCTCAAGGAGGATGCAGCATCTCCTCCAAAATTTCAAACTTTGTGTCAGAGATATCAGAAGCAATATACTGGAGATTTGTGCATATCAAACCGGCAGCAAAGATACACTCACATACTCGTACATGTGTAAACTGATCTACTATAACAGAACAGGCTGAGGATATGCACAACACACACACACACACACACACACACACACACACACACACACACACACACACACACACACACACACACACACACACACACACTATTGATTTAGTGTGCTTGACTTCATGAATACAAAAGATCAGGCGTGTCCCCCAGATTACACAGAACACTGGGAAGAGTTTATCTTCATTGATTGCTGTCAAAAGCCCAAAGTTATTTACCCTGAAAAAGAAATATCCATAACTGTGTCTGCTTTAAGTATGTTTGGAAAGGTGATGCAGGCCTGGTGAGCCTCTGAGGGAGATATTGTGATGAGAGGCATTTCTTAGCTGGCCTTCTAAGACTTTTTCTTTTTCTTTTGCAACCTTTATTATAAGAATGTTGTATGTGTTGTACAATCAACTGTGTTGAATCATCATATTAATTTACAAAGTAATGGCTTGCATACATTTATGTTATATCACGTTTTCTTTCATTTATGAGGGGACTGATTGATCTGAAACAACTACTTGTTCCAACACAGGTATGCAAAAGATTGTTTCTGTGTTCACAGCATGTGGTGCTTTGATGCTGAAGGTCTACAGCAGCAGAAAACCACACCAGGTGTCCCTGCTGTCTGCTAAGATCAAGAAACTGAGGCCACAGTTCACAGACGGTGCCGGACAATAGCAGATCTGAAAAACTGTGTCCTGCTCTGATGAGTCCCAGATGGTCAGCTCTGAATTTGAGCAACATGAACGAATCATTCTCCCGTGGATCAATAGAACAGGCTGCTGCTGCTAGTGTAAAGTGCAAAGTGAAGTTGTCTCTAACTCATGCTTGGAACAGTGAATGAGTTGAAAATTGCTCCCGTTGATTAATTTTTGAAGGGATGCAGTGAAGCACTTCCTTCACTCATTTAGAATGTTTATTATTTTCTGTGTTGCATGTGTAGAGTGAGTCTGTTGTTTTCAAAGGTACCTGAAACAGTGTGACATGTGGGGTTCTCTGATGAGAGGTTCGCTGATGTCTGCAGGTGTTTTGGGATTCCAAATACCAATATGGGGAAATCACAAAGTACACCATTCTAAAACCTAAATATGAGGTTCTTTTTGAAATTCTTACAAGCTGTTGTCATTGCTTTATGTCCTTTAAATGCTTCTTTTGTTAATATTTTGTTTTATTTCAATGATTTTGATGTAATTTTCTGCATTTTTTTCCTTTGTAAAGCACTTCAGATCACCTTGTGTATCAGTGATGCATTACAGATAAACTGGCCTTGCCTTACCACAGCCTGTCGGAGGAATGCTGCAGATCATGCCTATTTCTTTTAAACCACAGTTTACCATCATCTGATGCACATCTAAAGCAGAATAACGGACCGTGTTACAAATCTAAAAAAAAAAAAAAAAAAAAAAAGATCTACCTGTCATCTTCAACATGACGGGTCCACTGTACTCCAGTGACCTCCACAGTCATAAAATCTCAGTCTAACAGGGTGCTTTTGCAATGTTTTGGAACACTATACACATTGTGGATGAGCAATGTCAGCAGGTCAGTATAGACTGAAATCTACATAACACCAATAATTAGCATTTTTCTGGAGGTAACAGGGGGCCCCAAACTGCTCTCCCACACCGTAGTACGAAGTTGTTTCATCACATTTTAGGCTTGATAACTTGCATCAAGGGGGAAACACAAGTAATGTCATCTTGGAAGGACCACAGACCACCACTATTTGTCTCTGTGGAGAACCATTTCCACTGTAAGTACCAATTCATCAGTTATAATATAAATTAATAACCTGTTACAACAGGCCTTCTGCCTGTCATCTACCTTAAGACACAGATAATCAAAAAGGAACAACAGTAACTGTATTTTGATGATTTTTTCTTTTTTTTTTTTTCAAAATGTCTGATTTCTCTGTAAAAATTCTAAATTTCACAGATCTCTCACTCATTATGCCCAATAATATCCTTATCAAGCCAAACAAATAACAGTTAATTCAGGAGTGATGGGATGGGATCGACAACTGAGCCAGATATGGCAGTTGTGCAGCCATGTAGCTGTGAAATCCCCTGTTGTGTGATTTGGCCCAGGTAGTTTACCACACATGAGGAAAACAACTATGGGTCAGCATGGAGCTTCCTCTGGGCCCTGCAGCTTGCCTGAAAACAGGCTGCCCACAGGGAAGGCTCACACAGCCACTTGTCCTCCTATTAAATCTGTACTTTACAATAGGTTTGGTCATACATCTACTTAATGCTCAGGACATTTGCTGTTATATAGAAATTGAAGGACCTCATGGAAAGTATTAGTTTTTATGCCTCATATAAAAGAAAAAACAAACAGACAAACATAGCATTTAAAACAAATAAAGGCGGTAAGTTAATCTGTCAAAGATGGACAATTTATGTTAACATAAAGAGAGCAACATTTATTTATTGTTATTATTTATGTGAGTCCACCCTGTTTTCATTCACTGTAGTTTGGCACAAAGCAATCTGAATACAACACCTAATTTCCAGATGTAATTCATGTTCCAGTGCAAACTGTCACGCAGACAAAACAAAACACCATTTTTGTTGACACAGATCATGATTCAACACGTTACATCTTTTTTTTTTTTTTTTTGCTTTTAACATATCACAGACTGCTACACCCTATGTTTATATTATGTAATTATTCAAGCGCATGGCATTTTTTTTAACCTGATTTACAAATATGCCTTATCAAATACAAGCATATACAAGTTAAAGGATTTTGCTTGCATTTCTACGAGAGGCATGCCAAGAAATGCATTCAAAATAAATTAAAAAAACATTTGAACAATTTAAACTCCATCCTGACATTAAACGCAGCGTTGAAAAACAAACCTTTTTTAAACAATGACCTCTGTAATGATGAAGATGGATTTACTAGTAGGCAGTAATTACAAATGTTGGATGCACACAAAAAAATCCAATACTGTGTGTCTGCAGACCCACAAACAGCAGCAAGAGGATCCACAATGAGACACGCTTTTTTGACAACACCATCTACCTTAACGGAGTATACATTATAGTTCATGAGACTTACTGTTTTCAACAATGGTCAAGGATATTAAAGTGTTTTAGAATATTTCTTATCATAATGGCTTTGGGTTGCTAAGCCACACATTAGAACAAATTGTGCAGTTCAAATACTTGTGTTATTAGGTAGAATATTTATAGATTATTTACCTTGTAGTCTCAAGAGCTGAAACAAGATAGTTTAAAAACCTGAAAAGAGGCGATACACAAGGACAACTCTGGAGGTAGAGTTATATTTATTTTTATTTCATGCAATAACATTAAATTCCATAAAGAATAAATACACACAAACAAAAGTGAATCAGCTTGACTCCCACCATGGAATCTGTGATTTCACCTCCTGAGGGATAAGTACACAAAGCATTTATATATCCAACAAACTGTACATATTTCACTTTTACTTCAGCAAAATATATTTTATTTTTCTACATTTCGTGCTACTATAACACCTTTTGAAGTGAGCTGTGCAAAATAAGGCATCAGGATGTTTAGAACATTAAACAATAAAACTTCTAAACAAATGTTCATTTCTGCTCTCACATCAAACTAATAAAACGATTCACAGTCAGTACTTGCATCTTGGCTGTCTTCCATCATTGTGATAAATGCCTCTACCTGGTTTGCACCAGTTTAGCAGGTGACACAAACAACAGGTCTGTAGAAGAAGCATGCTATCATGACCTATCACTGTGGGGCTAAAAGTATAATCTTTTAAAATTTGAATTTGGTCATTATTACAGTATCTTGAATAATTGATAATGTAACCATAGGAAGGAGATAAAGTAGCACTTCAAATAAACCTTTCCAAATGTCACTATATTTTGAGTGAACTCATCTTTTTTGACAGTAACCCATTAAATTGTAGATATATTTTGAGTGAAACTATATTTTAAAATTCAGTTAAATTCAATTCATCTTTATTGATAAAGTGCCAATTACAACATAGCCATTTCTAGACAGTTTTACAGAGAAAACCCAACAGATCCACATGAGCAAGCATAAATGACTGTGGAAAGGAAAAACTCCCTTTTAACAGGAAGAAACCTTCAGAACCAGGCTCAGAGGTGGCGGCTTTCTGCTATTCCAGTTGGAGTGACGGGACAGAAAGAGAAGGAGATAGGACAGACAGGTTCATTTTTTATTTCTTGTATTTCTTGCTGAGGCCGACTCAAAGTGCCTTTCTGCTGGGGAGAGGAGCTCCAACGTTCCCATTCGAGCTAATTGTGGCTAAGTTAGCGAAAACTGTCAGGTGACCCTCCTGAAGACGGTAGACGAGCTGACTTTATGATAACACTGGTGATGGATGAAAAAAATATAGCCGAAATGAGCGATTTTGCAGAGATTATGTCCCGCGCTGAAGCTCCCTTGCCGTGGCCCCCGCTAAATCGGTTGGATCTAAATAACTTCTGAAGGACTCCGAGCTGCACCATGTTTGTCTGAGTGAGTATATGAGCATGCACACACCTAGAAATAAGGTCCAGGTGTCAAAAAACCGGAGTTGCTTTTTAAGGCCTTTAAAAAGCAGCACAGCTCAAACAACTGCAGGTCCACATCCTGCAGTCTACTGGTCTGCAGACGCACTCTCCTCAAAAGTCCCTTGTCAGGCGAAGAACCTTTTTATCACTTGCAAATAATGAATGTGGAAATTGCTCCTTTTGGCATTACTTCAATCAGTCATTGGTCAGGCAGCTTGCAGCCAGTGATTCAACTTACGTTTCTGCTTCACATTTTAAGCGATTTTACAATAACGCCAGATGAGATTCCTCAGCACAAGCAAATCCTTCAGAAGGTGACTCAAAAAGAAAAAAAAAGAAAGATTATACAGTTACTAAGGCAATGATTGTAGACACCCATTACATGCATGAAACAATTCTGATATCTTGCAAATGCAGGAATGTGCAGACCAGAGTGGGTGTTTTGTTGTTGTGTTTTTTTTTTTTGTTTGTTTTTTTTTTGTTAATGGCAGTAGAACACACATAAAATACTCATAAAAGAGGTGCCATCATCACCCTCTGATGCCAAAGGTGCATACTTAATTTTGTCAATAAGACATGTTTCTCAGCACGAATGTCATATTCATTATATGGCTTTGAGGACCTGATGATCTGACGCTGTTTCTGCTTCTCTACAATAGCTCTTCTTTGTCATTACCTTTTTTAGTCGATAAAAGGAACAAATTGCCAGTGATTAGCAAAAACAGTTCAGGTCAGAGTTCCAACTGCCAGCACAGCAGAGGGAGAGGACTGTCAACCATGAGTAACATTTTTCAAATTAGTCTGCAGAGATGTTTGGCCTGTGTGAGCAAAGCTTAGACAGAGCATATAATGTAAAATAACGGATAGGAAATGAGTCCCACTTGTAAATGGACACTGAACAAGGACCATCAATTTTTAATCATTTCCAAAAACACAAAGGTTAGATGATCTCCTTTTCTTATATATCTCACTGAGCTCTAGGAAAGTGATGGAAATGATCTATTCAGCATTTCCAGCTGATAGAATATCCTCCCAACTGAGCACAGAATAGGTCAGAACCCTGAGAGGGAGATTGGATCTAAATTGCTCCAATCTTGCCGTTAGATAACACGGAGGGGGCCTGCTGTTGTGTTGCATACCACCACAGCTCCACACAATCACAGCAGCAATAATGAGTGGGTCACAGGTTTGTTCGTCATTATTTAAGCTTTTAAAAATGTCGCCCTCCAGCAATGTGCCTTCAGTCAGAACAGTTACTCTTGAAAAACAGCGGCAGAGCCCTCCGGAGCATCCTTGATCAGCCATGGTGGCTGCTTAGGTTAATCTGTATTGTTCATGGTGACGTGAGAAGAAGGGTGGGCCTCTCTCCATCCTCTCCATGTGCTGATAGCTGCTTCCTAACAGCCAACAAACATCTCGTGGCACGTCTTGTTTACGTGCCCTTGCAGTGGGACCTGGGCTTGTTGTGCTTGTGTCATGGACACAGAGATAACCTCACTCCAACGTGGAGTTTAATTGCTTGCTCCCTGTGCTGACGGGATCACAGGGGAGGAGTAGCAGGTAAGAGCTGTACAATCACTCTCTTGAGATCAACCCCATCTGAAAACACACTGACATGACTGTAAGGCAGCAATCAGCTAAACAAGCGGTTAAAATAGATAATGAATTTAGACAGGAGCTAGACAAAGGCAGCAAGGTTCCTCATTTAGGGTAGTCAATACTTTAATAAAAGTTGAAACTGAGTTTTTCATGAACCTTGCATAATTTAAAGTGATGGAATCCACTGGGACAGCAGGAAAATAAACGAGGTCAACAACCCTGTAGAGAAGAGGTCATGCTGTGAAGAATGTGGGTGGTGCTGATCTCCAATCACACACTACAACATTTTTCACAACATTTGTTAAAGGAGAACTATGCAACATTTGCTTTAGCGATCCCCCTACTGGTCTGTGAGCCTGTGAAAGCTCACTGTCGTAAACGTTCTCCGCATCACTTTTAGTAGTAGAAATGGCGCCTGCAGGTGCTTCCACCCAGAAACAAATACCACTGCCTTCATTTGGGCTACAGAGAAGCCAGTGGCTGCTGCCTAGACCACTTCCTCTGGCCTGCTAGCAAGGACACAATGCTTTAACTGAAATTTGCAATGAGGAACGATGCAGTTCTTCACTGTCTTCTGAGAGGACCACATTAGATGAGGCCAATGAAAAAAAAAAAGGGGGGGGGGGGGCTTGGGGCAAATATGCAGAACTGGTGGAAGAGTTCATGGTGCAAAAAGAGGCATGTAGTGTGTGGCCAGTGGAGATGCAATTTAGAGGATATCAAGGCCAACCCTAAACCCCCCTGAATGGATCCCCTCAAGAAGAGTTATAAAAAATATCCAAAACACTTAAGGGCCTTATGACTTATGACCGAATTTTCCAAATTATGCAACAAATCAGTTTTTGTTCTAAACATTATAACTGCTCTGAAAATGTTCAAAATGTTCAAAAATGTATGCAAAACCTCCTAACTACTGATTATCACCACTAGGTCAATAAATGTCCCGTTTTTCCAAGAATGGTCAACTTTTCAAGTCATAACTGATTGTCTGGTAGGAATTTACTGTCCATTTTTATGTGTTTTACAATAGACAACAGTCACTAGCATGTGACATGGGCCACATGTGGCTGTCTTATGGGCTATTCTTATTCATCCAATGAGGATTAATGTCAGAGAAAACTGGCACATCTCTATCTGTGAGTCACTGAAAGTGTAGACTGGAGAGCTAACATAATTGAAGATAAAACTTACAAAAAAAAAAAAAGAAGAAGAAGAAGCCTGCCAAAATGATAACTCAATCCCTTATACAATGTTTAGTGAACGTGATCTGGAAAAACAGAGGATGCAGTTAAAGCAGCAGAGGGTCGCCTGGCATTTTAAAATGTGAAACATTTCAACAGCGACAGGTCCATGGATGCCCGAGTGCCTTCAAAAAAAAGAAAAGAGAAAAAAATAAATAAATTAAGGAGAACAACAAAAAGAAAAGAATAATGGAAGGTCTCTCTGTCATTATGTCAACTTGATTGTGGAAAAGGTTATTTTAAGAATAATAAAGCATTTTGAGAAGTCACTGAGAAGCCTGCAAGGATTTGAATTTTTAAAATATATTTCAATACCAAAACATGTTTGAATAAAGTTCAAGTAAAAAAAAATATAAGGGCTGAGCCAAGCTTCCTTGTTTCTCTAAGAGTTCACAGTATAGTCACGCTGTCCAGTATGGACTGAAATAGCTATCTCTCTAGTTAGTCTTTTTGACTATTGTTGCTTCATATAAATCTACAGCATACATAGGTTTATGTAAAACTATTTGTAAATACTACAGTGCAACCTACTTTACGTATATTTTTGGTTAACTAGCGGATCTAAATTGTTTATGGCTACATCATGGACTTGCAGTCTTGCCCAGGATTGGCTCAAGTATCCTACAAGTCTATGCTGAATAATGTGGAAGTAGACGAAAGGTAGACAGTTGTGATGGGTAAATATGCAACATCTAAATTTGAGTAAGAGGTTAAAGCAGAGGAGGGTAAATATTGTTCCCAAGGGGTCACATGGAATATTAGCATAAGGGATGGGTATCAGATTCGGTACTTTCATAGGTGCTGACCAAATTCCATCGGTACTACTGAGTTCCAGTTCACATAAAATCAAATGGTACCATGTTTCAGTACCTAAATGCATCTTTGTCACTGTGAAGGAGTGGAACAATAGGTGACTTTCCTTGCCGGACCTGAATACAGCATTGCATTAACAAGAGAGTATGACATCAGTCGCTAGCATGTCAACAAAGGAAGCATGACTAGAAAGCGCTCAAACATATGCGTCTGCCTTTGAAAATGTGTAGCAGATTACGCTAGCTGCGGTGGGAATACTTCTAAGTTTAGGAAGCACCTAGTTAAGCAAAACATTTTTCTCAAGACTGAGAAGTGCAAGCCTCAGATCTACGGCTACAACTCCTGCATTCCGCACCTTTAGCACACTAGCATCAACTGTTATGCTAGCATCCATTGGCACGCTAGCATCAATTAGCATGCCAGCGTCCGTCAGCTTGTTAGCACCCATTAGCAACTCATCTGCAACCATCAACAAATTAATAATTTTTTACTAAATAAGCACACAAAAAAGTACCAAAAATTGATTTTGTTGAGTACCGGCACTAATTCCCAGGTACCAGATATTAGTACTGTATTGGTTCAAATGTAAACAGTACCCATCACTAATTAGCACTACTTTTGAGGCAAAGACATAAGTTGACTTGAGGTTTGTCAATAACAATTTGCTTTTTTTTTTTTTTTAAATATATACATGACTTTCATGAACTACTGTTATGAGCTAATCTGGACCACTTTTTCTCAGGATCTTAGCTCTTTCTTCCTCTTTGACAGTCGTCATCTGGAAAAAAAGATTACGTTTTTCTGAATTTTAAGTCCAGAAAGTGAGTAAATAAAAGATGTATGAAGCCAGTAATAACAGTTTTTGTTTTTTTTTTATTCACAGTTTCCTAGTGAAAACATTACGCTAGTGGCGCTAAAGGGCCACATAATGGGCCCAGGGCCTTATGATGCCCTTGTCTAGAAGATGCGCCCTTAATATAAACTATTCATTTTCAGTAAGAACTTCATCCCTGAGCTCATTTTCTATGCCCACTCTGGATACTGCCACAGACAATGGACTACGCAGTTAGCAGGTAGAGAGATCATCAAAATCTTAAGAAAGAGAAACACACACTAACTCACAATTTCAGGCAATTAACGTTACAAAATTAATAATCATAAAAATAAAAAAAAATGTTCACACTGTAAAAGACAACCCACACATTCACAGGGAGAACCTGCTCAAATCACACAGGCAGGCCCCAGTACAAATTGATCACAGATGTCACACCGTTAGAGAGGAGAATTAGCTGCTCAGCCTAAAGTATCTTCCATCCGTCGGCTAAGGTAAGGTAAGGCTTTCTCTAATTCATGATTGCAGGGTGTTCATCCCAGCTGATTGTGGTGATGTTAATGTACACCAGTCCATCATCACAAATCACATACTTAGATATACCTCCAAGGCATTTTAGGGTGATTGAACAACTTCAATCATGTATTTGGAGGGTGGGATAGAATTGAAGAGAAGAGAGGAGAATACAATAAGGAATACTTTTATTAATCCCAGACAAAGATTCTGGAAACTGACTTCCTCAAAGGGACAACAGGTCAGGTAACATCACAAAACAACCCACAACCTTGTCGTTGTGGTGTAAGAGTGTGAGCCATGGCACAGCCATGCGACTCCTCGGCCAGAATTTTAATTCTCTTTTCAGGAAGAAATAATCTCAGTTTACTCATCAGGTATGAACCAGCATTCCACAAGTTTTATTTTTGTTCAACCGAAAAAAAAAAAAAAAAAAAAAAAAAACTTTGTCTAAAATGTGTGTTACATGGTTCAGTGAAGTTCAAGCAAACCAGATAAACAAATAAAAAGTAAATAATCAACAAAGACAACACTTTGAAAGAATCCAAGGGAGGTGGGGGTGATTTATGCTTGCGCTACAAGCACAAAGAAAGACTTCAATATGCAAGATCCAGTTGGGAAATCTCTCAGACAAATAAATATTTTGGTATTTGTTGATGAAAATTGTGGTGCAAGAATTAAACTATTTCACCTGAACAGGTAGTTTCAATAGCAAAATATAAGCAGCTTTGAATTAAGATATGAGAAGAAAATGCACTCAAAGTTAACCCGTCATCAAGTTAACAGTATTCTTCTTAATTCAGCACAAAGCAGAAGCTTAGCATAATTTTCTCAAGTCTTTTTTTAGCAGTATTTAAAAAGTTAAAGTGGCACGTAGATCAGGAGTCACGGGTATTGAGAGAATTTTATACAGTCATGGTTTGATTTGCACACTCCCCTGTGCACAGTGGATAACCACTATATGTAGCGGCGCAAGAATAGGGAAATTAGTCCAGGTTAGTGACTTGAAACATACCATTTAAGCAAACCATTGGCCTTATTTTTAGCAGAGAGAAGTCACTTATTATAATAAATGACTGTGAAGTGAAATGACTGAAATAGCATTGATATTATTACAGCTTAATTGGGAGGAGTGTAGAGGAAAGATGCTTACAGAAATGGCAGCAAGTACACTGAGTTCTATTTAGGGTTTAATGGTAGAACTTGTTTAGGGTCATGTTTGAGATTAATTAATCCTGTTTGATTAATTGGTTGATTGATTGATTGATTGATCGACTGACTAATTTATTCATTTGTCGATTCATTTCTACTTTTGTATTGCTTTGAAAAGATTCTGGTTGCTGCAGGCATATAGTTAAACATGTGTGTCTGTATACCAGACCCAGCTGGAGCAAACATTCCTCCAAGAATGCTTCCAGAAAATGGCTTCCAATGACAGCCTGCTATAAGTGAACAACAGGATCACTACTGGCAACAGTGGTGCCAACAGTGATTGAGGCACTGGGGGCAGTAACAGCCAAAGCTGGATGCATGGCTCCAGGAAATACCAGGAACTAGCCTGGCACGCCAGACTGTCTCTCCATGCTCAGGGATACACGGAGATATGAGGTCAGTCTGGCATGCCAGGCTAACCAGGAACAGCATCTGAAATCTCTGTCCAGAAGAGCGCAGTGCTCGGAACACTTAAGATCCTGTGCAGAACCCACAAGCTCCCAGGCCTCTGGTATAGGACTCAAGCTTGAAGGACATACTGCCCAGGAAGGGCGAGAACACCACCTTTTTTTTTTTTTTTAATGTGCTTTTGGGGATTCAGATCAAAGCTCAAATCCATGCAAGAACAGACTTTTTTTTCCGTTTGTCATAAAACTAGAAATTTAAATTATGAATATCTCGGTGTGTGTAATGAACCAGAATGTACACACAGCATTCACAATTAATCAAAAATAATCATGTTTGATTTTTTTTCCCTTTTAACAGATCATCACTAAAAACAAAATTAACTTACACGCATTTGGAATGCAAGTTCCCCGGTGAAAGTTCACCATGAGCTCATTTGTTGGATGTCATTAGCTTACTATGTTCACCTCCCCCTGCAAATTGAGCGCATAAATCATTGCTGTATTTTACTAAACACAACAACAGAGTGCACACTGTTGCCTGTGATAGGTGGCAAAGCATAAAAGGTGTTGGAGAAGCTCTCTCAATATCTCAAAGCCTTTTTTTTTTTATTGTCTTTGGTGAAACTGATGACGTTTCAGACACTTACAGTGAGCAGGTTTCTGCCAGGAAGGATTTCCTTGTGATCTTTGTCACAGAGCTGCTGTGTCCTGTCAGATATGCTCAGGCGTCATTTGGAACTTTCCAGATACCTATTAAAATAAGGCTCGATGAACAACAGCACGTACCATTATTAACATAATTATCTCATTGAAGAAAGTAATTATATCTGTTTCAATACAGTCATACCCATTATGATATAATGACTAATTAAACTCATTATTTTCAAATGAATAGCATGCATCCTATGGGACTATTCAAGGAGATAGCAGCAATGTCCATTTATCTTTAAGACTCTTTAGCTGCAATTAACATATTGGCTATTGCCTTTGATTGCATCTCCACGTTTGGTCTTTCAGTTCTCTTATTGCAAATAATTTCATATAGTTCACTGTGGCTCACATTATGGGTGGCTTCCCTCAAGTTGCAATGTTGACAGGTCAATTTCAGTTTACCCCATCTATGTGCAAAATCTCCTTCACCAAAATCTTAATCTAGAGCTTTCAAACTCATTTAAATCAAGTGAGCACCCCAAATTTTGTGGTATTTGGGCTGAGCTTGAAAAATGTTTACATTATCACATATTGACATAAACAAATTAGTTTTACAATTGATTTTCTTGCAAACACATTTTCTCTAATCCTTTTCTTCTTTGTGTGATCACCAATCACTTTAAAGAACAACTTTCAATAAATTTTCATCTATATTTACTTTAACATATTTATTTTTTTTTTTAAGAACTTTTTGCTGTAATTTATATTTTAAAGTCATTAGTTGTTTAACTCCAGTGATTCCAAAGGGGGAGGGGTGTGTGTGTGTGTGTGTGTGGGGGGTGGGGGGGTGGGGTGGGGGGGGGGGGGGGGTTATGATTAACAGTGGGGGTATCCGGTGCGCTTGTCCTCCCATCCTGGCTGGCTGGGGGGGCTCCACATCTTGGTGGGCTGGGGGTGCGGGTGCCGGTATCCCAGCAGTCCTGGCCCATGGCTTCTCCTGGTGTGGATGGCCCCATTGGTGGTGTTTCACATGATGCTCAGTGCCATGCTATGTCTCCCAAATACAAGTGATGAATGTGGGAAAGTCAGTGTTTGTATGTGAATGAGTACATTTATAGATAAAGTTTGATTGATTGATTGATTGATTGGAAGGATTTCTGTAGCCTGCACCTTTCCTGTGTGATGTCATTAATTACAAAGTAGCTAGCAAGTGATCATTGTTGCCATCTTCAATTAAGCCCTCTATTTTTCTGGAAATAGTGCAACTCCAAGCAGAAAAATTCAGAACAGCAGTTGAACTTATTTACAAATTACCGTGGAGTGCTCGTTGTCATGTGGGGGTGGGGTGGGGGACAGAGGGTGTCACAGAGTGTTTAGTGCCCTCAAGTCATGGCCATAAGGATCAGCTTTGTTTCCCTAAAATGAACAAATCAGTTTGGGGTAAGTACTGAGGAATTGTTATGTAAGCAGATTTTGTCAATGGGGCATAAGTTTGACATCCCTGACAATAGGACGTTTGTGAAAATGCATCATTTTTGCAGTTTCCTTTCAAAAAGGTTTTACATTTACACAACGTTTTGAGAACATTCTCCATTTACAATGAAAGAGAAAAGATGTTAGCATTCCAAGCCACATGTTGGCCATTTCCCTTTCAGCCTTTCCCTTTGTTGTACTTTTGTGATGCCCTTGTTTTCTGATTTCAACATATTGTATTTTTATGTTTCTTTCTCTTTGTACAGCACTTTGAACATGCCTTGTGTAAAAATGGGGCTATACCTTGCTGATTGTTTTTGCAATGAAACCATGAACACATGCACAGACAACAGCGTTACAAATAAGTTCACATACATTTAATAGAGAACAAAGTCGGATTGCTATTATGGTGACTCTTTTCTATACAAAAAAAAAAAAAAAAAACAAAACAACAGAATAATGCCACTGCAGAGACAGTCGTCATTATTATTCATTTACTTGTGCATGTGCAGAACTATTTATTAAGGCTGTGGTATGCATGTTGAGTAGCAGCTTTTCCACCATGCTCACAGAAATGGAGCCCAGGCCTTTTAAAAAAACTGCATTTGCTAACCATTTAAACAGAGTTTTCAAAAAGTCATACCTTGGGATATATGTTCAAAAAGTTGTGTATTCAATGGCTCCACCTCCATTTTGTTATTCAAATTTTTATTGATTTTTCACAACAAAAAAACACAACAACAACAACACAAACATACCCACAAAAAAGCACAGACCGAACAAACTACAGGCTACAGATTACAGCAATCATTGTCACAGTAAGAAAAAAAAATAGAATAAAGGTAAGACCTAATGCATTTGACCCCTTAAATAACAGATAAACAGATCCCAGACCTCCAGATATTGCTCTCTCCATTTTGGTAATTTCGCCACCAATAACTCATATGATGTCACATCAGTCATGGACTTTACCCATTCTTTACACACAGGTCCATCTGGACTCCTCCAGCCACGAGCAGCCAAGGTGAAACCTGTTAAAGCCAAAGCCAATGCACCCTTTGAAACATTGCGTAAACATGATCTGTCTCCTAAAAGACAAAGCTGTGTAGATTCTGGCATAGATGTTCCTAGCCATTGTTCCATTAATTACAGGATGAGCCCACATGGCATGAAGAAATGTACCTTCATGACTGCAGCATTTCCAACAAAGGTTATTCTGAAGAATGCCCATTTTATAAAGACGTGAAGGTGTGTAATAAAATCGATGAAGTATTTTATAATGTGTGAGCTTTCCTCGTGCTTCTCTAGTACACCATCCCATAGTAGAAATTATTTTAAACCAAGAATCCTGCTCTATGTTCACTTCTAGATCTTTTTGCCAAATAAGCCTCAGACGCTCACTTTTATCATTCATAGCTCTAGATGTCATTTTAGAAAACATAGAAGCTGACTGACATTTTTGAGGTAATTTAAAATAAGTCTGCACAACATTGTCCTGCTTAGGCAGTTGCTTAAGAACATTTCTCAAATTACTTCACATTTGTAAAAATCTCCAGAAGTCTGGTTTTTTTTAGGCTGAACTGATTTTGAAGACCTTGATATGATTTGAGTATTGTATCATCAACTAAATCTGCTATTTTAGTAATGCCCTTAGACAGCCAGGAATCCCAAACAATGACTTTACCCCCAACCGTAATGGTTGGATTATTCCAAAACGAAGAATATAGCTGTTTAGAAGATGAAATTTTCAAGAATTTGTGAAAGTTTTGTCCAAATAGGCTCCACCTCCATTGTTATGTAAATGGATGCCCAAAATGCAATCAAAGTTTAGCATTTTCACTTGAAAACATTGTGTAAATGGAGCCTTAAATGTTCTCCCAACAGGTGTCTGTGGGGCAGGGTAGCTGTCATTAGTGTAAGGGTGGGACTGAGTGCTGAATATTGCAAAGGGCATTGTGAACCATCAAATTAGCACATGCAAAGTCAGCACACATATGCACTGTTTTCCAGCATTCATTTCAGTCGATGGATTTTTTTTTCTGCCGTTAATACATCATATATCTTTCAAATCAGACACAATATATAGCATAGTTAATGTTTAAAGTGGACATAATCTATAATTTCACCTTTATGACATTAAAATGTCAAAACTGGAAATGTCAGAAATCTATAGACTCCTGTGTGGACGCTAAAGTCAAGGTGGATGTGTTCTTGAGTCCTAATGAAACAGATTTAATAGCTGCACTGCACAGCTGGGTTTCTGTTCTTGAGTCTCACAGACTGTGAATGTTCGAGGGTATGATTTTCCATGGCAGCGGAAGAACCAGCACATGCACTGTTACAGCAATTTCGTACTTCCCTGACCTTGAAATCCTCTTTGCCTAGCTGTGTGGTGTATTGGTGCCAAGCGCAGAGTGCATAGAGCACAGGTGGGATGAGAGGAGCAGACAAGTAGGAGGATAATTCAAATGAATCTTTGCAAAGTAAGAATGTTGGTGTTTTGGTTTGAAATGGGGATTTGGTACCAGACCTTACATTTTGCAGTGACAAAAAAAGGAATGCTCGGGATATATTTACAAACAGTGGCTAATTAACTAGGAATTTCTTCATCCTGAATTTATTTGAATTCCAACGTGGGGAACACATTGTGCCTCAGGCTACTGATGTTAGGCTCACTTTAACTGAGTTATTGTCTGCCTTTGTAGAGCTACAGTGAAGCTTTTTGATGCAGGCAAAATACACTTAGCATAATAAATTAGAGATGGGACATAATTAAAAGTAAATAATCTGATTAATTAGGGACTTTGTAATTAATTAATGGCAATTACTGTATTTTCTGGACTATAAGTCACACCCAACAATAAGTCACACCTGTCAAAATGAATAATGAAGATAAAAACATTGATAATATGCACTGAATATTAAAACCACGTTGACACACGCACGTCTCTAGTGACTTTTTATTTCCAAAACATTTAGTGTTTATCTTTGGAAAACAACGTCAGTTTACATGGCAGAAAAACTGAAACTGAGGTATTTATTGTTGTTATGGTCCATCTATTTGCGCATGTGCAGAAGAACTATTTTCTGTGCTGTCATGCACAGTAGCAGCAATTCTGCAATGGAAACAGAGTCAGAGCCTCTTTGAAAAATGTCGACTTCGGGAACCCTTTTCCAAAAGTTGCACTTTAAGTGACTTCACTGCTGTTTAAATGTACACTCAAAATGCAACAAAGATTTTACATCTTCTCCTCAAAACATTAATTCTGTTAGCCCATTACTGTTTCAAGCCACTTCATTCACAGGGTTTCTGACATCCATTTGTGAGGCTGTGAAGACTTTCGCATGTGCACCAAATATTCCCTGTTAAAAATTAACATTAAAAAGAACAGTTATATTAAACTAAAGCATAATTAAAGGAAAGTAACACATTGAATTCCCAACTGTAATCTGAATAGAACACTGTGACATATTTTGATGGATAACTATGTAGAAACAAACTAAAACAAAACAGTCACAGTGAACTAAGATTTGCGGAGGGAGCAATAAGGAGCTCAGCTCAACAATATTATATATTCTATTATGTTCTGCTGAAAGTGCTGATTCCTATGGTGTGAATAAAATCCTGTGTTGGTTTCCAGTAGCACATCAGCATATCCAGCTGTTTCATCCCAGGTTTTTTTTCTTTTCTTTGCTTTTTTTGTTTTTGCATTTCTGGCTTAGGTGGCCCTAAAATAATGTGATCTGTAGTGAACCACAGTTCCTGTCACTACCAGCTGTTATGAAATCAACCATGACCAAAAACATCAAGCGTTATCATTTCCCATGAAGCCCATGCCAAAAAAAAAAAAAAAAAAACTGCAAACTACTAAGCTTGATCCATCTATCTATCTATCTATCTATCTATCTATCTATCTATCTATCTATCTACCTATTTACACTTTTTTCTTGTTCAGAAACAAAAATAAAAAAATTTAACTTTAAATCTCTTGTTTGATAGAAATGTACCATTTCACACTTTTCACTTGAGGTCATTGTACACAGCCCACCCAATTACACACACGCACACATACACACCATTGTAACCAGGCCACATGTGGATCAAGCAACTCTAAGATCTTCAAACTCAAATGTGTCCCTGGGTTGAGACAGTAACTTAAATGACAAGCAGGTAAATATGATGGTGTGAAGCACGTTGAAACTGCTAAAGTTGTGAATATTGTGAACTGAGTTCCTGCATCTGATCTGTCGCATGAACCAGACTCTTCTCAACAGATGTATCACTGAACCTTGGCTCCCAACAACCTTGCTTCACCACATTTCATCATTGGACTACCTCATTTATTGTAACTGACCACTACTGATCGTGGAAACACAACAAGAGACGTGCACTTTTGGCGACGCTTTGACAAAGACACTTCAGCTCTGAGGACAAAATGTTTGATTGCTGGATAATAGATTTCATCAGCTAACAGAGGCTACATTTAAGGAGTAATCAGTGTTGTTCACTTTACCTCTCAGTGTTCATAATGTTATTGGCAAACTGCTTGCCGCCATTGAGTAAAGGTTAAGTGACTTTTCGAAGGACACATTAACAAGCAGAAGTGGGCATCGGATCACCAACCTTGGGATTAGAAGGTAACCTGATACCAAACACCTAAACTAGAGCGGCTGCATGTTCACACCAACATTCAGTGCTCTGAGACCATGCAGTCAGTTTCAGTTTAAAATGCAAGTCAAGGTCTCCCACCAGCAGTTCTGTGGTGCTGCTTTAAAAATCTTTAAAAACTTGACAGCACTGTGTTAACAGTTTTCAGAGGGAATAGGCCTGTGGTTGAAAGTGTAGCAGCAATGAAAACTGCTGGCACCAAAGTTAGCATAAATGTCCAAAATGGGTTTGTATCCCATTTATAGTGCACCATGTATTGGACTACTTTCGTTTACTGAATAGGATTCAGCTCATCTTTCACCTGCTAGATCAGCTATACAAATGTAGTTATTGCTTTTTCAGTGTAATTTCAAAAATCAATGCATGGTGCATCGTTTGACGGATAAAACTTTCTGGGGGATTAAAGTTCTGCGAGATTGTCTTGATCCATCTCACTTAGCTTATAAATGAAAAAGGAGACAGCACAGGTTTTTTATGTAAGTACACTGCAGAGTTTGTGAAGTAAACACACGTTCCCTAAGGTTGTGTAGAAGCAGACCAGAACGCAATGATGCCTGAAAGCATTTCCCCATTAAAACTTCCTTTTTTTCCTATTTACTCCATTGCCACCCAAGAAAATTACATGCTTGTGAGGAAGTGATTTAAGTGCCAGCAAGTAGAAGTAGCTTCTTTCTACTGAGTTACCTCTTAACACCTGAGTGGTTTAAAAGAGTTCTAGTAAATGAAAATGAAAAAAAAAAAAAAAGAAAAGAAAAAAAAATCCAAAGCGCACTGCAGAAACTCAATAAATCTAAAAAAAGAAAAAAGGAAAACATGTTGATATGATTTGCGATCCCACCACTCCAATAAGTGTGAGTGGGGGTGCTGCTCAATTGAAAGTGCAATCATAACAGCCTAAGAAATAGATAAGATTAGTTAATAACCATGCACAAACAATTTTGGTTGAATGGCTCACCTACCTTCCAATTCAATTGAAATAAAAAGAATAATATTAACAGTCAGTTGGATACACAAAAATGTCTTGCCAGTGTCTTTCCTCTGGTTATCAGCGACTACAGCTAGAAACGCAACGAGGTGCTATTTCCTGCAGGTTGCAACTCATATCAACCACTTTTTTTTTTGATGAACAAAAGCCTCACAGTCCTGTGTCTGCGCCACTGTATTTTCTAATTCATACACTTATTGTCTTGGGACTTGAGAAATCATTGTTACTTTACATTTGATTATCCACTAATAAGTCCAAATCCTGTCTCTGGCCTTCAGTTAGTACGGAATACAATCGCTTTGGCTTTTCACTGATTCCAGCAAACATCACATCACCCAAATTTTAGGTTCTCGCTGACTTCCCATGTTTCGAGATGGATTTTAAGATCACGCTGATCACTTTTAAAAGTGTTCAGGTTTTGGCCCTAACTTTACACTGTAAAACTACTGACCATTGAGATCAGGGGTGTCAAACTCATTTTAGCTCAGGGGACACATGCAGCTCAGTTGCAATTTTCCCCTGTGCGACAAATAAAGGTTGTTCAATTCAATTCAATCCAATTCAATTCAATT
Source organism: Salarias fasciatus (assembly GCF_902148845.1). Taxonomy (NCBI): domain Eukaryota; kingdom Metazoa; phylum Chordata; class Actinopteri; order Blenniiformes; family Blenniidae; genus Salarias; species Salarias fasciatus. The sequence continues at coordinate 29,646,274 of NC_043766.1, read as the reverse complement.
CAATTCAATTTCATCTTAAATAGGCCAGACCGGTTGAAAAAAAAAAAAAAAAGTACCATAACAACCTTAACATTTACACTGTAAAGTTTTCCTTTGTTGTGGTGCAGCCTATGCATTTTGAGGAAGGCTATATTTTTACAAATCTGAGCAATTAGTATGAGAAATTACTGCAATCACAAGTTGAGACCAATTTTAATGATGCAAAATACAGTGAAATGAAAAACATGTTAAAAATCCAATGCTTTCCTTGCAATGTTTAGAAATTTACTTGTTGTCTTGGCAGGCTGGATTGCAGCTCTTGTTGGGTGGTTCTGACCCACAGGCCTTATGTTTGATACCCCTGTCATAGATCGCTAGTAGCAACCTTTTTAGTTGTTCCAAAGTAGGCACTGAAGATTCCACTAATAACTGTGGAACAAACTGTGTGGGGGTGTGTGTTATGCCTCAAGTAAATAGTGAAAAAAATAAGACCTTAAAAAATATGGGTCCATGCGAGTGTTTAGCCCCACTTCCATGAATTGTATCCCGCATCACATAACAGAAACATGCAAGATGCTTTGATTCAAAACGGACATGTTCAAACAAAAAACCTGGAGTCAAGATCGAGTGGAAATATTTCACATCAGTTCAAGAAAGAACAACATACTGTACCTAAACAGTCTTTAAAACAGACTTTCGGCGTGACAGACTGACACCTGAATGCAAATTTGAGGCTTTGATGAGGGGGAAAGGAGTGACTAATTCAAATCACATACATGTCATGTCAGATAGGTGGTCCTTTGTGCACTTCATTGACCATAGTTGGCAAATTTGATCAACACTGCACTGAGGCGTACAATCTTCTTTCTCATTACCACATAATGAACCAATTAATCAATTGTCAAATCTATCTCTAGGTGCAACCCTGGAAAGATATATTAAGAAGCAGAGTTTTGCAATATATTAGAGTATTACTTTAATTCATCTTCAATGCATTTAAATTGCAATCAGTCCTAAAAAATCTGGCATCGTTATGAAAAAAGGAACATAAATAAACAAATTATTAGATAGATAGATAGATAGATAGATAGATAGATAGATAGATAGATTATAACAAGGAGATCTGATGGATTGTTTTTTTTTTTGTTTTTTTTTTAATATTTGAGCACGTACCGTACCCCCATTGATTGTCCTTTGGGCACTGATGGGTAGACTTGTTAGTCTTGTTGTCTGGGATGATTTGCTATTCCTACCTCCACTGTATATCAAAGCACTCCTTTTCTTTCTGTTAGTCTTAGCAGACTCATCCTTAAGGATGTTGCGTATCGATCTGTTGTCTGATCTTTCATGGAGTGCACTCAATTCCAGACTGATAGACTCCTGTTGTATTCCCAGGGAATAAACCAGCTAACAGAGAGAAAACAGGGACAGGTTCAGGAAAATGTTTCCACCTGCAAGGTAAATGTTAAAATGTTGCTTTATTGTCCCTTGTTATTTCTGGCCATCACATCAGATAGCTTTCAGATGAGTTCATAAAATCTAAATTAGATTTTCTTAAGTCTCAATGAGACCATGTTTTGAGTTTTGAAACATCACATTGTCTTTATTCAATCATACTGGTGTCATGCAAAGGTTATAATAACTGTCATTCCTTCACACAGATTCCATAGAGTTATATTTAGAAAGTGTGTGGGCCTCTTGAATTGTCTAAATGGTGGATTTGAAGAGCACTTGGCTGCTTTGACATTCTGATGTAATAAAGGGTCCAGAGCAGTGACTATAACCCATCCCAAAATGCTTTATATGGATTACTAATGCAAGAAGTGTAATTTTTCAGTGTTAGATGATTCATGTAATTTGTGTTAACTGCTGTACTGTCACTTGCTCTGTGCTCAGCCAGTTCTCAATACATTGAGGGGGCGCAACCCTGTTGAAATGGTAAGCACCCATCATCCAAGCATCAATAGCTTTTTAATGGCTTCTATTATTCACAGTACAGGTTGTGCAAAGAAAAATTAGAAACGCATACAAATCCAGAGTTCAAGTCTTTAAGCTTTCTGGTAGATTTAGGATATAATCTCATTAAGGAATTGCTGCTGGTTTTGCAAGATTGCACATATGCTCAGTGGTGAGGTGAGCTTTTTCAACAAGGCATCAAATCTGCAAAATGACAGTGGTATTGTTGGTGTGAGGCAGGTTTATGTATGACTGTCTGTACTACACTATAGTGACTGAGCTTACACGTAAAGAGAAGAAAAATCCAACTTTCACTAAGGAATGACCTGAGGATTGTCTCCCAGTCCATGGTTGGTGGCTTGATCCCTCATCTTGCCCTATCCATATGTCTAAGTGACTCTGGGCAAGGCAGTGAATATTCCATTCAACAGTGTTTTGAAGAAACTTTATCAATCCCCAAAGGGGAAATGTGTTGCACTTTGGGACATTTCAAATGGTGAAAATGTGCAATATTTGTAATGTCTATTTACATGCATTTTTGAGAGGTCTGCAATGTCAATTGGAGGCATCTTATTCATATAGAAGCTGTTGTACACAGGCAGACATGTTAAGTCTGGTGAAATAATTGTATATTTTGTGGAGTCCATATATTATTCAATTAATAAAGCAATGTCCAGATATCCAATTAGATTGGTTCTTTATATTAGAGCCCTCTTTAATTTCAATGTAGTCCGTTATCCATCCATCTTCTTTCGAGCTGCATCCACTTGGGGGTCTGGTAGAGCATAAAGAGCAAATGATACCCAGTAAACAGTGCCCCCCACAACTGCAAACAGATTTTAGGGCCTGATCTACTATTAAGGCTTTGTCCAAATTAATAAACACTGTAAGCTTTAGAGTATGAGCGCGCACACACGATGATCTGCTAAAGGGAAAGTAAGTACTGTGTTGGACAGATGAGCAAAATTGTCACAGTGCACAGTTTCTGTCTCGTGTTTTTCCATTTTATTTTGAAATGTCTCATGTTCAGGCTCCTTGACTTCTTCTTTTGTGTCTGATTGTGCTTTCTGGCCCTGATGTGTTTCACCCTATGCCTGAGTGTATGATTGTCTTCAGGAGGTGACGGTGGCATATGCTGAGCTTGAGTTTGGTGAGTGTCTTGGTTCTTGTTCATCTGTGGTCTTGTTTGTCATCTTGTTCATCTTGGATTGTCTGTGTTGCTTTGTGTTCCTGTATTTCCCTATGTTTCTGTGTTCTTCCATGTGTTCCCTGTAAATCAAAAGAATAGCCTCGATACTTGCTCTGTACAGCTTTTTTAGCCCCCCCCCCCCCATTAATGCCAGTACAAACCACTCACATGTTATCAGTTTGCCCTCCAGGCTACAGATGGTTTTCAACAGCAGGAGGTATGCAACAGATGAATATCCTCTCCCCTCGGTATGACCACTGACTCATCATCCTTGGGGTTTGCTCTAAGACAGCAAGGCAGGTTCAGACTCTCTCCTCTCATGCCAGTCCCCACTGGTTCCCACACCAGTTGGCCCCTCGTTAGCTTCTGCTGTTCTGCCTGAGACGTTTACACTGCTGACCCTCTGGCGACCTGCAGAGCTGTCAATGCCACCCCTCATTCAGTCTGAAAGGGATCCAGGATAGCTGGCCTCATCCCGTTGGTCAGCTCACCCCGCCCTGTCTCCAAGAATATCTTCAGAAGATCTCTGGGTGTTTCTGTTGAGTTGGGGTTGTCCCACTGCTCGGCCCCTCTGAGGTCCTCTGCCTACCTTTCCTCCAGATCTCCGCCAAACTAGACCTACCAGGACCCAGCCATCAGGCTCCATGGCTTCCTCTACTGTGTCTGATTTCGGTTCCCTGCTTTGATGTATTTCACTTGCCTGATTGTGTGATTGTCTTCACATGGTAACAGCGATATTTGTGGAGCTTGAATTCTGTCTTGTTGCTGTGATCCTGACTGTGTTTTCAGTGATTCTCTGTTGCTACATTCCCTAAGTCTCTGTGTTTCTTCCTGTGTTCCCTCTGTTCTCAGTTAGTTAATCAAAGGAGTGTTTGTCTTGACACCTGCTCTCCAGCTTTATTGAATCCTTCCTATACTTGTGACAGAAACAACACAAGCTATTGACTTAATGTAATTGCTATTGTGAATGTAGATGGTCCATATAATTCTCAATTTAGCAGATCAGAAAAAAGGTTGTATCGGTTATAATTGTTTGTTTGTTTTTTTTAACACATTTGTAAAGAAGGTACAAATTAGCTCACCTTCCAACAAACATACTATTATTGCGATGAAATATATTTCTTTGGCTGACTAGTCACAAGTTTCATAAGATAATTTCCCTGTTGTAACCCTTCTTGGCTCTTGCAATCATGTTTCACTCTCTTCTGTTGGTCATATTTAGCTCCACAACCTGTAACATATAAACAACATATGGCATGACAACATATGGCATTTTTTATTTTTTGCCAAAATGCACTTTCATTTACTGTAACTCTCCATATGTTTGATAACTCTCTACACCAACACGTACGACTCTCACCATTTCCCATTTCACTTTGTGCCTCTGGGGACTTGAAGCAAACAAACACAGAAATGACAACTTTTCCAGCAGATTATTCTCATTTAAACAGCGCCTAGTGTACGAACAAAAAAGCTCAGAAACTGAGGTCTTCCATTTCTCACTATGTCCATGGTGCACTGGTTGATCATTTACCAGCTTTTGTAAATTTTAATTAAGAGAGTAAATCAGAAATGTGAAGTTCCAGAATTTTAAGGCCTCAATATTTGAATGTAAATGGTAACAATCAAAGCTGATATGCAACGACTCGTCTCCCCACATTTTGTAAGCACTGCTTTGACTTTAATTTTGTTTTAATTTGTTCAGCATTTGTGATCGTGTGGATGGTTAGTCTTTGCAGGGTTAGTGGTAATGAGGGTGTCAAACAAGTTTCACAGTGATCTATTAAACATCTATTAAACACCTATTAAGCATGTATTAAACATCCTTATGATTGTCAGTGCTGTACAAGTGAGAAATGGGAATCTAAGCACCGGTGAGTGTGTGTTTGACAACCTGCTGCAAACACAATGTGCAAAGAAACTCAAACTGAAGGCATGATTGGACTTAGTCAGTGAATTTCTACTGTGCTTGTTCAGTATTTAGCAGATCACAGTTTTCACTTGCTCCAGTAGAAGCCTCATAAATGCTCATAAAGACTCCTGCAGTTAACACCAACTGACCGAATCATTTGATTGTGAATTTATCCTGGTCTCTCTTTAAAGGCACACCATGCACTCAGAGGGGCATCATATTCTTTCAAAATAATGCGCCTGTTTTGAGAGATCTGTGAGGGAGAGACTGTGGAGATGGCCATTATCTGCTAACACCACAGATTGGGTAGAACGTTTAGTAAAGTCCATCCATGTGTGATGCAATTTGGCATGACTAAATATGGTTTTCAAAAGAGTTCAAACAAAAGAAAAAGAAGGCTTTCACGTCCTAGTTGAGATTTGAGTACAGTGCGTCAGGTGAGGTATCACACAGGTAATGTGGAGTAGGAACTGTGATAAGTATTATATCTGCCTCATGTACTTCAGACATATGCAATCTGAAATACTGTATATGTGAATTATTTAAGCCTCCATTAACCTATGAGCTATACATTGTTGGTTTTTCTATGAGCATAGTCCATATGAACAAACGTGGTCAAGGAAAATGCCAACAACAGAGGTCAAACCTGAAACTGCAGACAAATTCAGTGCTTCATCAACATTTGTATAACAATTTACTGAACACCAGCACCTCCTGAGAACAGCAATGTATGTGCAGTGTTTGGTATGTGCCTCATTTGGCCCCCATTAACAGGACAATGTTTTCTTGAAAAAACTTCATTTTTGCATTTTTGTTTCAGAAAAGTTTTGCATGTAGATGGCAACTTCTGGAAATGATGTCCATGCTTACATGGCAGAAATGCTGAAAATGTTTGTAATTTTCATGTCGGGCCATTGTGGATGCTGTTTTATTTAATGAAGCACTTATATATGCATGCAGAGAACAGTACACAGTAAACATTAAGGTGCCATTAAACTGTCTTTCTTCAACATTTTTGCTCCACTCAATATCAGTGTTTGGAGGAAATAAAAGGCTTTCCTTAGTGATCAAAATGATGGTGTAGTAAATGCACACTATCAGAGAAGAGCTATTGCACTCAAGAGTGAACAACACACACTGCATTTATTGCTATAATTGCATCCTTCTTGCATGTGCAGAATTGTTTACAGTGAGCATAGTGCGCATGTGCGGGATAGGCATTTCAAAAAAGTAGTCTTTTCTCCATTTATACAGAGACAGAGACGCAGAGTTTTCAACCAGTTGCCTTTTAAGTGACAATGAGCACAGTTGTCAAATAAATAAACACCCAAAACACAACAGGTCTATGGTTTCAGCATACTTATGAAATTTCTTGAATTTACTCCAGAAAACTTTAAACCTGAAGGAATTAGTCTTTCTTAGAACATTCTAAAACTTTGTTGGGAAAATGGAATCTGTCATGTCGTTCTTGCTCCTGCTTTACATGACACCCTCATTATTTGACTTTTTGTTATTCTGATCTGGCTGTATTTGTTTTTATCTTGTATGATTCGTATTTTATGTGACCTCTGCACTGTATGTTCTAGTACTTGAATCAGTGTTTTAAGCTGCTGTCTTGGTCAGGCTTCCTTTGAAAAAGAGATCATTGTGTCTGAACAGGGCTGACGTGGTTAAATAAAGGCTAAAATAAAATAAAACAATGTGGTAAATGATCGTGAGTCCGATTGACAAGAACCTACAGAATGTGTACTAATTTGCATGCTCTCCCAAATGGATTGCATTTTCACTTTCCATACAATTTACAAGTTGATTAATAAAGAAAATCACCATGAGCAATGTCACATGAAACATGGAGCGTTCAAATTAGGGATTTTTTTCATGCTTTATACCCTGTTTACATGGGAAAATCTGGTGGAAACTGAATGATTGAATGGAGTGCAGTTAAAAGTTGTTGCAGGTCACCTGAGGAAATGAATTCCATGAACACCTCAATTAGCATGGTAGGCATGTCCAATATTCTTTAGTCATGTTAAATGTCTAATGTTTGTTGCCCTACCCACCTGCCGGATGTATCATTCCAAACATTTGATAATTATGTGTTGACACCTTCATTGCAAAGAAAACAGTATGAAAATAAGTTTGTTTACTTTAAACCTGCATAGCTACTGATAACATAACATCATACAGGTTAACAGTACTGTACAGCAGTGAGCCGTGAAGTGTCTTTATGCTGGAAGCTAAAACATTTGTGTAGTGAGGAAACACTGCACAGAATCTACCTTGTGGATTTGAGGACCCCCTTAAAAAGGAGATGGTTTATCTTAAGGGTTTTTTTTAATCCTCTCAACAACAATAAATAAATAAACAGTTAAATGCTGCAGCATGCTTTTTTTTGCATTTGCATTTGCAGCCAAGTGAAACCTAAACACCCTAAAATGATGCAGTCATTTTCAACACATAGAAGTAGTACAAATGCACAGTGACTACAGAGAAATGTTCCATCTGTAAACAAAAACATGCCTAGGTATAAAAAAAAAAAAAAAACCAAGAATAAAATGGAACAAATGCTCTGCTGGATTCTAATTATTTAATTGACACCATATTTAAAATAATCTGCTTTAATGACTATGTAATAGCTGAACTTGTGCCACACTGCTCAAAATTATCCCACACTTGATGAGGCGGTAGCTAAACAGTATTCAAATAAGCATCAGTTGACCTTTACAATTATTTCAAAAATAACTCCACCTTTTCGTTGTCATCAGACATGCCTTCTAAAGATCAGTATATTTTGGTTTCATTTGTACATTCTATTAAACATGCGTGCAGACATAACTTTCATTGAATACAATGTGCTCCTTCTGTGCAATACCGTTCTTGTACATTTCATGCGAAAGTCATTTCACAAAGCAGTGACTGTGGAGTTTTGTGGAGAGCGGCCTCGGTGCTAAGTAAGGCAGGATGCATGGGTTGGCTGATAGCTTTATAACCCTCCTTGAAATGCTTTGCTTGTCCCTCTCAACTGGCTCCGCAATTTTAAATGTTTAATGGCTCAGTGCTATTCTTATTAATGTTGGCTATTTTCCCATGTGAGTGGACGGATCCATCGAGGCTCCATGGTTCATATTCTCTTTCATGCCTGTTTTTTTTATTCCTCATAAATGTTGCGTCTGTATTGACTGCGCTCAGTATCATGTCCTGAAATTTGAAGCTGCTCACGGAGAACACTACATGAAGACTTCACATCAGTGATTTGCTGTATTACATTTTCCCAGGATCTTGTCGTTACTGTGTTTCAATTATTATATTACATTTCCATTGCTAGAAACCCCAATCTTTCTCAGTGATTTCATGACTATAGTACTTCAAATAGACCTATTCAGATCATCACAGTGGAGGACGAAAATTGCAAGCAATGTGCGGATCCGTCTCCCACTGTGACACCTGTTTTGCATAATTAGCTGTTGGTACCTCATTAACGGATATGTAGGGAATCTAGTCACTTAGCACCTAAATGCATGAGGCTGCTATAATCAAGGTCAGCTCCGAAATTAGTTTAATCTGTTACTGCCTGCGACATGACAGATACTAGGACGTCAGGTAATTGCTTCTTTGGAAAAATGGAAGAGTTCTGTGAAGTTAGTCATCTGCAAGGATGAATATTATAAATTGCGAAGAGGAACAAATTAACTGGGTTGATATATTATATCTGGGGTCTCACTCAGAGTGCAGCACTGTGTTTTTTGGCTCCTGTTTAGTGTATCAGATGTGAGTCCATTACAGCTTTGATGATCAGTCAGGTTGATGGTTCAGAACAAACACAGAGGATGTAGTGATGTCGTTACAAAGTGACAACTGTTGGCAAAAACTGTCAAACGTGAAGACAAAATCCCTCCATTAAAAAAATGACTACAGAGGACAGCTTTATGCACGCGTGCATATGTTTTGCAGCCAACAGACATGTATTCCACTCAGTTTAATCTAAAAAGAAATACCTGTACAATATAATAAACTGTCACAATGCATTTTAAATCATTCCAAAGAGTTGCTGTTAAAAGTATTACCACATTTTATATTCAAAATATTCACCAGTGTTGACCCATTCCTAGTAATACTTTATCAATTCAGGATTGTTTTTTTGCAAAATTTGCAATTTATCAGCTTGTCTCGACTTGCATATAGAAATGTATTCATACGATTTCAACAGCAGTGTTTGATGTAAATCATAGCCACATTACTGCTCTCATTCATTCATATGTATACACCCTCTGCTACCAGCGGAACACCTAATATCAGGGAGTACTGAATTCCCGGCATGTTAGTAAGTAGGTTGCCGTCATAAAATCATTAGTGGAGTCATGTTGACTGAGGATTACATTGTGGACTGCCACCACTGTATGTTTTCCCCCTTGGGGTGACTGTTAGCTTCAGCATTTAGCTTTAGAAAAGGGTGTTGCACTAGAGGGCTTTTGTGTGAGAAGCAGATTTGAATAAGTGAAATTATAATATCAATGAAAAATGTATCTCCTCATATCTGTTGATCAGGCTTAAATGTTTTGTACCAAAGACTTGTGAGCTGACTATAGAAGACCAAAGGGGTTATTTAATTTTCATGTATGCTACAAAAGCATACTGTCAAGAAGAACAACAGTGGGAATTGCATTCATTCATTTTGTCTAATCCAAGCAAAACATAACATTTTCAGAAAAATGGCTTGGACCAAATAAGATGGGGCTGTGATTGGCTCTGGACCTGGAGTTCAGACACGACTATCCATCACTGTGGACAAACAACTCATGAATCCTGAAATAACTCAGTTTTCCTGACAGCATCATCAAATACGTTTGACTGTTTGTAACATTAACATTATCCTGTATATGTTTTTTTTTTTTTTTTAATATATTCACAGTACTAAATAAACATTAGCACAGCTGACCTTCTTAAGACATGTCTGCTATAATAGTGTTCGTTAGTGAAAAGTAAAGATTAAGGTAATCTTTCAGATGTCACAGCACAGTACAAGAATAAAAGAATCTACAGTGTCCTTGATATCATTGTTTTTTTGTTTTTTTCTGTGTGTTATTCTGTGTTTACTGGTATGGCTGTCTCTTCTCGAGATCGTTGTTTGGGTTGATGCAAGGCTGCAGCACTTCCTGTCTTCCCTAAATGAACGCTGATGTTTATTGAAGATCTTTTTGGCTCCAGCCGAAAAGTCATTATAAAAACTTCCAACATAACTCAGCAATATGTTGAGGTCTGGTAAGCATGGCTCAGATCAATAGAGGGGAATCAATTCATGTCACTGTCTGCATTAGCTGGTGGTAAATGTAAGGCATCCTTTCAAACAGAGGGCATAAACACCTTCGGGCTGAGCAAGAAATCCTTTGTAGTAGCAGTGCTCTTTATTTTAAGTTTATTTAGAGGTCAACTGAGACCTTTTCACACCTAGTGGTGCTGCCTGACACGAAAAAGGGTAGGTTAAAGTCCTGTGCTAGACAAAGAATTATGAGAGCCACAGCAGAGGACCACACGTAAGCACTGGTTGCTTTTGCCAGCGTGACTCCTCGGGCTGACCTTCACCTGACCAGACCTCTTGTTGATGGAGGGCAGAGCAGTGTGCTCACAGCAGGCTACGATGAGCTTCAGGTACTCTCATTGTTTAATCTCCTGAAAAAAAGTTGATAACCACTTGTCCAAGAATTCCCTACACTGTTACCTGTCCATCACTCCGGCCCAGGATGTGCCTGTGACGCAGTGACATTTTAAGAGAATCGGTCAGGACTCAGCAGCTGACCCTCCATGTCAGTCAAGTGTGGGATGCTTAAGAGAAGTGCCAATTCAGTGAGGAATAAAAATTAGTCTAATAAGTAGTGGTGAAAGAAATTCAGTTTGCTCACTTAAAATAAGTATTTTAACCACTAACATGGCCTTCAGGCTTTTTAAATGAAAATGCTAAAAGCATGAAAGTGGTCTTGTTTCAGGTGAACTTTTACTTCAACTGTGATTTTATATTCATGTTGAACTAATTTCATATTTGCTCCTTTATGATTTCTTTATTTTTTTGGTTGAATAATTAGTTATTTGTTTAGTTTTGTTTAAATACGTTATAAAGATAGATTTTTCATTCCCGATGAACAAAAGGCAGCAGTTTGATGGGAAAAGCACATTGACACAACAGAGTGAGTGAAAATTTAAACCATCCTCATGAAAAATATTCTGTAGCACCTGCAAATAAAGTCATAATGTATTCAAACTGACAGCCAAAAAGACATTTTCCTCATTGGAAGAAAAGTCAATGAAAGGAAAAAGATTAATGAAAAATTCACATTATTTGCACTCAAGGCACCAGTGAACTAAAAAAACAAAACAAAAAAAAAAACTATCATTTATTATAAAGGAGGTACAGTTTTGCTACTAGCAAACATTTCTTTTCCGAGCCGACTCATCATTATTTCATAAAATGTGTCTGAATCGTAAGCACAAAACTGTTGTTGGAAAACATAACCAACATGTTCATTCTCTCCCTGGAGCATCAAATTGTGTCACAAATTGGGTGTTCTGCAACAGATTCTCCAGATTTTTGGTGATGTTTCCAAGGCTTTTTGAAAGGCACAGTCATACCTTTCCACTGCAATGTTTAGTCAATTTGAAGGAAAGAAAAAAAGGCTGGATTGCGGAGTTTGAAATGAAATGCAAATTTGATTTTGAAGTATTTATTTACTGATATCTAAGGTGAAGCTGAGAGCTTAATTTGAAGACTACAAGCTGTTGTGTTTAAAGATACAGAGGAAGTTTGCAATAAAGTCTTAATCGTGATATTTCTCCTTTCAAATCTGCTGGAAGAGCAAATGGTTGATCAAGGACTATTAAGTCCTGTTGATGAGGATCCCTTTTAGTCCAAACATAACCTAAGAGGTCAAGTGAATCTATGCTCAAGGAAAAAAAAAAACAAAAAACAAAACAAAACAAAAAAAAGAACACATCATATTTGCATATAATACTTTTGCTCAGAAAATTGCATCTGCTTATTGTCTGATGGAAGCATTGCAATCTCCCTTATGGGCCAACACTGCTTTGGAGCAACTGCTGAGCTCTATGTGATCCATGGACAGAGAACGACCACATATGTCAGGGTTTGCTCAGAGGAGGCCTCAGGATGAAAGACACTGCCAATGGTGGAGCAGGAACTCATTTTTACTGGCACAAACCAAAAACCCAAACAACTAAAATGAAAAAGAAGTCCTTGCAATCACAGGAGATAACGATGAGACAGTGGAAAGTCCAAACACGCAGAAAACCAGCTGAGACACTGGAGATACTGCCTGTGCCTGGATTTTTATTGGAGCTGTTGGTGGGTCCCAGTTACTGCTAAAGCTCAGGTATCTGATTTTTAGTTTGTGAGTGGGATCTATCTCCATTCTGTGGTCTGTTGTATGAAAGGTGATTTCCTTTTCCTGCTCTGTCCTGCTGACCCAATTCATGCATAAGCACAGATACTGGTTAGTTGCTTTATCAAAAAAGAAAGAAAAAAAAAGATAGACAAAGGAATTTTCATGAGTAGAACTGAGGAGCTACACATAGAGTAGTGGGTAATATTTTTGTGTAAAAGTTTTTATGGTTTCTGGCCTTTTTTGAATTACATTTTGTTTTTGTCAGCTTGTGGATTTTCTGTTAATACTGGGAATCTAGACTTCTTGTACATTTAGAAAATAAAGTCATGTCTTGACATTACAAAGTCCTAAGATATTACAGTGAGTAGCACAGGGTTAAAACATGTTTGCACAAGATTGATGAACATGCTTTCCTTGTGCATGGGTGGGTTTTCTCAAGGTACTCTGCTTTCAAAGACATGAACTTGAAATTAAATGCCCACAAACTTTGAACAAAGGTTTTAATGTGAGTGTGTATGACTGTCACTCTCTGTCTACCCTGTGATGTTCTGGTAAACTGCTCAAGGCAACAACTTACTTCCACCTATTGCTAGCTTGGAACAGATCCAGTGCAATATGACTGGAGCTGTTGGATGGAATGAGATTGAAGGTAAATACATGGAATGGAGGTACTGTCTGAGGTTTGCATGTTTTCCTTGTGCATCCTTAGAATTTTTGTTATTACTTTAGTTTGAGGCTTGAGGGTATTATAAGGAACGTAGGAGGAACTAAAAGTAGGTCTTGAACACAAACAAGCTGTGGTAGTTGTTTGCATTCTCACCACATACAGTGAATGTCTAGGTGATGCTCTAACGACTTGTCGATTGTGTAATTCAATGACGCATGGATGAGGAAGAATTTAAAATCAGTTGTAGGTCTCACAATCGGTAGCAATCCAGTGGTAAGTATGTTTTCATTTGGCTGCTCTGTTTGACAGGATTCATCACAGCAATCATTGCAAATTGCAATTGGCTAGCTTTCACCTGAGGGAGCTTACTTTTACAACTTGCATTAAGCTAGTTTAGGCTTTAAGGGGAAAAAAAAACTCAATTCTCTCGTTTGAGCCTCCTTCCCTACTTCCCATCCAATGTCTGAGTGTTGCTGTTCCTGCCCTGATGTGTTTCACCTCTGTCTGAATGTGTGATTGTCTGCATCCGGTGACACCTGGTGATTTTTGTGACAGAAAGATAGAAAGAAGACTTTCTGTTCCACTTACAGTTGTGTCCGGGATCCCGAGTCCTCCCCTGAGTGGAAATTAACAGTTTTTGTCTTTTTTTTGTTGTTGTTGTTGTTGTTGTTGTTGTTTTGTTTCAGAGCTGCAGTTTTTTTTAATTGATTTTAAACCTGTCACAATGCTAATTTACCAAATCACACAACAAAACCAGTAGGGATGGACCCTTAAAATGAAATGAAAGCACATGTATCTACTCCACTAACACCAATAACCATTTAGTAGTAAAACTGGGGGGAAAAAAAGATGCATCCAATTACAGCTTAACTTTTTCTTTCACATTAGTAACAAAGCTTCCGATCACTAAGTGTAAAAATTGAGGTAATCATTCTATTCTGAAAGTTTTAAAAAGTGCATATACTCTGCAGAAAAGTAAGATGTTATTTTTTAGTAAATCAATTAATTTTAAAGGGAAGAAAATCACTTTCATTTTGCTGATGCAGTTTTAAAGAAAATATTGCATTTGGGAGAATCCTTACTGGGACAGGAAATAATCAGCTTCTCTTCCAATCTTCCAACGTTTACAATTTGCAGCATCATAATTGGCGAGCTTTGCTTTAAAAAAATTCTAACGTTTTCCTCAGGGATGATGGCAAAAAAAAAAAAAATCCTCCAATGACTGTATCCATCTATGAAGAGAAGAGAACACCTCCATTTTTTTTCATTCCTGTTTGACAGATTAAAGGAACGCTGATTAATTGGTCTCTGTGATGCTACTTTTAATGAACAGCAAGGTTTGACCGTTGGGGGCAAATTAGCTTGATCCTCTTTTTGCAGAACAGAATTAATGAAACCCCTATGGATTAAGCTGAAGTGTGCCGTATATCCTTGCTCATGTGCACTCCAAATCCTTTGCACTAGTGGAAACTATTCTAATATTTGCCTGAATCAAGGGTGTAAAGGTTCAGTAGTTAGCCCTTGTAATGCAGTGAAGCTCCCATTAATGAGATTATCAGGCACTATCATCATTACATCTTCAAGACCCCACCATAAAATCCTGAAAAAAAGAAGCAGACTGTTTAAGCCCCTTTTTGTGATAAGGTCTGAATTAAGGCATTACATCTATTTACTACATGTTGCCATGCCTTAAAGCGCGTGCATTTTAACACAGGTTGAGTCATATACTGTCTGTAAATAATCCCTTTAACCTTTAAGCCTGGAAGCTTTCACCTTCAAGAAATCAGAGAAAGTGAGAGATTGACTCAGGACTTAAGGAACAATATGTTTTCACACCACAAGTCTTCCAGGAACACTGTGACTGCAGCTGTTAACAGCTCAGAGTAAAGCACAGCGTGTCCCTGCAAGCAGATCACTGTAGAAGTGGTACACTAAGTCACAGAAGTCAGCGAAAGAAGAGATGTGATGCAAAGGACAGTGGAATTTACTGGGTCGAACAACTGACAACTGGTTCTTGTCTTATGTGCACTTATCATCATGTTTGAAAACAGCCAACAGTCTGTTTGATCACATAGAGGCGTGTTATCTATTTTCTTTGTCTCTTTGTCTCTATGGTGTGTGGCACAGTAGTCTAGTGGTTGGCACTGTTGCCTTTACAGATCAAAGTCCCCCATTTTGATCTTGCTGGCCTTTCTGTATTTGAGTTGACATGTTTTTCCTTTAAATATTATAAAAGGACTTTGTGTATATTGTGCATTATTTTGGTTAATGTAGCTATCATACAAGGTGTACAACTGGGAACAACTTGGATGGCACATGGAGCTGTGATGGGAATCAAATTGCAAACCACTGGAACTGGAATCAGGTCTATCGACCGAGCTGCATAAGCCTCAGCGTCAGCATGTGGTATTTTCAGGTACCCTGGTCTCCTCCTGGTCTCCTCTCACAATACAAACCATGCTAGTTAGAATAATTGGTGGGTCTCTGTGGGTCTGATTGTTATGTGCCTGATGGTTTCTCCCTGTATTAGCCTTCTGATGAATCAGTGCCTGCGATGTACTCTATATTTAGTCCCGTGTTAGCTTGCTTCAGTGCCCTACCCATTCACCCATATACAAGAAAAAACTGAAAAGATAGGGAACTTTATTTCATGGCAACAACAGACTTGTTGAAATGATAACATGATAACATTTTATTTAATCTCTACTAACTTCCTTTTTAAAACAAATTCGTCATGATGACCTTCAATGACAAGGGGAACCAACAGTTGTTTTGATTCAATTTTGATTACTATTATTGTTTTGTTTTGTTATTTTTTTAATATTAAGCAATCAAAACATTTTTTTTATTGTTTCTCCTTCATTTTCTGGTTTTACTGTTTTGTCAGCTCCCCTTCGAGGAATTATAATTTTCATAGGGTAGTAAATAATCCAATACTAATTTGAGTGCATCAATAACTATGCAGTTATCATAAAAGAAAAGAAAAGAAAAGAAAAGAAAAAGGAGATAATTCATGTAAGAATTTCTAAAGCAAAGCAACATGAGGAAGAGACAATACAAGACAGGATTGTTTTATGTTTATAACTGGTGTATAAAAAAAACAACCATTTCAAAAGCCAAAACTGACTTGAATTTGGAACCATAGGTAAGGTATATATTGTGCGGTTTAAGGCATCTCAAATGGAAAATATGCAAAATAATACATGATAGATTAACAAACAGGTAAAGATGTGAGACCTCTTAATTTCCATACTGAACAGTTTTCTTCCACTTACAAGCTATGAGAACAAGAGCGAACAAGAGCTCAGTTTTTTCCGCCTGGATTTTCTTCTCCAAGGCTGGTTGCATACATTGATGGAGTACAGGATACAGTTAAATTGCAGTCTGCTTGAGCCACAAAACGTGAGATGGATCATTCTCTAATATTGATTATAGTTTGAGAACTAATTACAATAATTTAAAATTTTAAATGCATTTCCATATGAACTTTTAGCTACAAAGTTCAATTGTGTTAGAAATATATAATTCCAAAAAATAAATAATCCTGGGGTGCTGTTGATAGTGCTGCACATTATGTCTTATACTACATTTGACCTTGCTCATAAGTAGCTGGGATTGGCTCCAGCGACCCTTGACAGGATAAGTGGTTCAGAAAATGAATGACAAATACATGTTATTGTTTTGAGCATTAGTTATACTGTTTGAATAAACTATTTAAACACATTAATCTACATTAATTAAAATGACAGTTAGAATTAATGTAGATGAAATTATCTTCCAATGAAATTGTGAGTTGCAATAGTGCAGAGTTCTGTGCTGTTTGGCTTAACAAAGCAAGTTCGCTTATATAATGCATCGTACTAAGTTAATAATAATAATAATCATGCACTGATTTTAAATAATACTTTTCTGGAAACTCAAAGACGCTTACAATTGGATTATTCAATCATTCCACATTGAGTGGAGGTATGTTATGTAAGTAGTCACAGCTACCCTGGGACAGGCTGACACACACACACACACACACACACACACAGTAGGTCATTTAACTCAAAGCATCAACTTTAAAGAACAAATGATCATCAGATCATCAGAACTTTTACAACTAAGTTATTTGAGTTTAACTTTGCTTAGCAGATGGGCCTGCTTGTTTCAGTTCCTGAAATCCTACAGATCCCATCTTGTAGCGCTCCGTTGACCAATGGTTTCACTCGGTTAAAATTTTGCCGGCCCAATCAGGGAAAAGAGGCAGGAGCTGCGGGAAGAGTGGAAGTGACGAGAAACGTGACGACAGCGGGAAGCGACTGAAAGTTCGAAAACAATGGCGGCATGTGAAGCGATCTCCATGGACACGGCAATATCTGCAGTTTTATAAGAAAGCGACTCAGTTTCTTCTTTGGAAGAGGAGCACAGAACATCACTTCAAGCCTTTTTGTCAGGAAACGATGTCTACTGCTTCTCAGCAGCAGCGCACATAAGCTACGTCTCACCGTGGCTTGATGTGGATTGGTCTGTGGTGAGTGTGTCGCGTGTCAATCAGAACGGTCATCCAATCGTCTTCTTCTTTGGTTCGAAAGGTCGTCCAAACGCCAGCTACTGATTGTTTTGAAGGTCCCACCTCTGAAATCAAATCGGAAGAACGGCTACCCTGATGGACTTGTGAAATATTTTTGTGGCGGACATATGAAACTGTCCATCTGGCGTGTCAGGTTAATTTGAGTTGAAACCAAAAAGAAAAGTTGAGTTTACTCACATTTTTCAGACAGCTTAACTGACCTTTTATTTATTATAGTGTAGGTTTTCTAAAAGTAGAATAGGAGACAGAGCTTTCAGGCATCAGGTTTCTCTCGGGTGGAAGCAAATGCCAGTGTTAGTTAGGAATGCAGGCGTAAGACCTTTTAGGGCTGGTTTGGGCCAACATGGACCGTTTTCCAGTTAAGCTGCTATAGGTTTAGATTGCTTGGAGACTTTTGTTGCACTGAACCTCCTTTCTCTCACATTCTACATTGAATCTTTCACTATAGTTTGTCATTAACAATGTCCCTCTCCCTCTCCTGCAGTCTGCGCTCCTTCCCTCACTCTACATCACTGCAGGATTTCTGACTGTGGAACTGACAGTTTGTGATCTGACGCTCCTGCCCCCTTCAACAATTTTTTCTATCATCTAACTTCAACTGGAACAGCAGAAAGCCACCACCTCTGAGTCTGTTTCTGCAGATTTCTTCCTGTTGAAATGGAGTTTTACTTTTACACTGTCACTTATGCTTTCTCATGTGGGATTGTTGTGTTTTTCTCTGTTGAAGTGCTTTGAAATGACAGTGTTGTACTTAGCACTATAGAATTAAACTGAATTGAATTGAGATGAACTGAAGGAAAAAAAAGTACACATGGTTTGACTGACACAGTAAACATGCTTCCCAGATGTTGTTTGACATGCAAGTGCTGGTGATATTCATTCATCACAGCGGTAGACCTGTATTTGCTACTGTAAAATTATATTTCTGGCATTTCACCTCTCAAAGTTAATTTGTGCTTTGGCACCATGAACTTGCTAAAACTTATGATCACATGAAAAAAAAAAATGCCTCAGAATCTAACAAGTCAAGTGAAAATAGACTGTCTTCTGAGTAGTTTTTGCTGTGTGGGTGGAAGTGCAGAGAAGGTTCTTTCATGTTTCCTTCTAGTTTGTTGGAGTTAGGCCTTAAGTTTTGACCTTTATCTTTATATTCACAAATAGATTATAATGACTTTCACTGATCACATGACAGCTGCGCAAATATGAAAATAGGGTACATTTTCTTATTTTCAGATGCCTGAATGTCTCATTGTTAGGGATGTGTACAGTACATATTAGAACTGATACAGTACCAATACCTGGTACCTTGGAATCGGTACTGCTACTCAACTGTGCCAATTTTCGGTGTTTTGAGTGTGGTAATAAATGTTAATTTGTTGCTGGCTGCAAACGAGTCGCTAATGGATGCTAGTATGAAAATGGATGCTAACATGATCATGTAGGCTTGTGTGCTAATGGATGCAACCTTGCTAACTGATGCTAGCTTGCTAACTGAGGCTAGTGCGTGATAACAGAGCCACGGCGAGTATAATCTGTATTGTATTTTGAATAAGCATACTTTCAAGTGCTTTTTAGTCACGCTTGCTTTGTTGACATACTGACATCACTATGCTCTTTTCTGTGCAATGCTGTATTCAGGTCCGATATGGAAAATTGCCTACTCTTCCAGTTAAAGTCACAAAGATACGTTTAGGTACCAAAATATGATAGGCTACCGTTTGATTCTCTGTGAACTGGTACTTTTGTAGTACTAGTGGAATTCGGTCGGTACCTATAAAAATCCCAAATTCAATCCCCGTCCCTACTCATTGTTTCCTCATGCTACCGCCCATATTCTTCTGTGCTTAATTTGAATGGATTTTCATGCAGGCATTGCTGTCACAGGAGCTTCCTTTGAGCTTTCCTTTGGAGGACCTCAAACCATTTTCAGCAACATGAAATTCACAAAGAACTCAAACACTCCAAGACACTCCAAGCCATACTGTAAACCAACAACATACTAGCAGCTATAAGTGGGAAGGGGTTGCTGAATATAGCAAAATAAAGACATTCATTCATTCATTCATTCATTCATTCATTCAATATATCTCTGAGGAAGAAAGGGAGCAAGGAGCACGGCAAGATTTTCATGACAGTGAAAGTGATGATGCACTTGGGTCACACATGGAGCAGGGGTGAGATAACACCTTACACTTGATCCATCCTGAACAGAAACGTGGAAGTCATGATGATGAGGCAAGTTCAAGCCACTTTCACAACTAGGAACAGCTATATGAAAAAACATGAAACCAGACTCTTAAAGCCCTGAAGGAACTCCAGGAATGGACAATTCAGAATATTGCAAATGCCACAAAAAAATGTCATCTTCACTACCATAGGACCAAACTGTGTGGGACATAAACTCCAAGTATATATTGGATAGTAGATATTTTATTCTCTTTTTTCGAAAAGGTGATATTATTAAATGTTTAAAGTTCAAATGAGGTTAAAATGTTTGTTTGTTGTGCACAGAGGCTTCCATTTGTTCATCTCTTCCTAAGTTTATCTGTTGCTTCATCTTTTAGATCACTTCAATATAAAAACTGGGATCATGTTTTGAGGCTGTGGGATGAAATGTGGATGCAGGAGGCAGTGATGGTCTAAAGAATTGATAAGCAAACTTGGGAATGGCGAATTATCGGTCCAACTACAACTACCTTGGTAGCAAGACCCCAAGCAAGACCTATGGTCCTAGAAATTAGATGGCTGTAACGTATACATATATATATATATATATATATATATATATATATATATATATATATATATATATATATATATATATATAATAACGTGTCCACCAAGGTGTTATGGGGTTGTTGCATTGTGTATTTGATGAGTTTGACGAGGGGAAGCAAAAATACCATTCACTTCCATTGTGTCCGTCCCGAAAACCTCCTCGACTCACCTCTGATTAAACAACAGCTCGCCCTCACAAAAAAAATAAGTATGCTGTTCGAAATGACTAAGGAATTGCGGTAAATGGGCCAATTTGCCAAAATGTTGAAGTATCCCTTTAAAGGAGACGGGCTTTTAATGGAATACAGGTCATTATTAGAGGATTTACGGTATGCATACTTCTCCTAGGGAAAACATGTATATGATATGCAACATTTTTGTAAAGAGACAATTGTGCTCACCATGACAGTTTTGTGGCTTGACAATACAGATAAAATGAGCCCTGATGCAGTTACAGTGGAAATTTCAATGGCAGACTACCAGAGAGATAATCACATCAACATGTACCTGTGAGAGCACAGAAGTGGTGGCTCCACTGGATCATGGGCTGGACGCCGTGGATGGGTTTGTCGGAATCAACAGAGGCCCACTTCCTGGAGTATAAAGCTTCTAACAGTTTCTGTCTAATATAGCTGTAGTGAAAAGAATAACAATTGGAATAAACTAATCCTGTAGGTTGTATTTTTTTTTTGCAAGAAACTGGTGCCTTGTAGGACAAACTAGTCAGGCCAAACCCACAGAACAGATACTTGAGAAGGGCACTTGGGCTCAGCAGGCACCAGCTGAGTCTTGTGTGACAGATAAATGTTGTGTCGTTGTAGTTTTAGAAATGTGGGGCAGAAACTGCCTTTAATCAAACAACTGTAACAGTTTTGCAAGATTGCAAAAAAATAAATAAATAAATAAAAAATTTGCCTTTTTTTTATCTTTTGATGAACTCCATAGGCAATTGGGTTGACTGAAAACCAAGAGGAACACAAGTGATAAATTATTATGGATAAACGAAATGTTCTCAAAATTGGTTGCTTTTTTACATATCTTGCTTTTCTAATTTTGCTTTGAGTAAAATATATCTTTTAAAATATACAACCTCAACACAGTAGAATTCAAAAATATTGTATGTTTGATTAGATAGCTTTTGTTGTCTTTCTTCTGTTTTGAACTAAGCGTTGCAAAAACACTGGAAAACATAAATCTGAATAAGTATGACATGATATTTGTGCCTGCTTTTATGGATACATTAGTACAATTAACTATCAAAAGATGCACTGAATGTCCTTCATATAAAACATTAAAACATCCCCAAGCAGATGGTATTTGGAGAGATGTGTCAGCACATTCAGCATGATTTGTGATGAACAATTTTCCATTACTTGTCCATTTGTAAAGAATGGACAAGATAATGGCATATTGCATCCACTTGTATACAATCATTGCATGACGACATGAAAAGTAATGTTATTCCACAGGACACACAAATTAATGCACAATATATATGTTGAGCATTACTGAGCCATCATTGCCTGCTTGCCATCTGCCTCACAGCCTTAACTTGGAAAACAGATCATTAGCAGTTTTGACAGCACTACAGCAAACCACTTTGTGACACACCGTGTTTTTGCAATCTGTAGGGAATTCTAGTGAGCACTCTGCTGGATCAGACTGGCAGCCCACAGCCAGAAAATATTACCTATCAGCTTATTGATGATGACACACTTCATTCTGATGGTTAAAGTGATTGCAGCACATGCCTTTGTACTTCCATTTTTTAAAAAAAACTGGGTGTCAGATAAGGAATTGTGCCTGCTTTTATAAAGCTATAGCACAATCATAGGCTGCACCAGTGAGTTTGTTCTCGTAGTCGTGCTTTGTCTTGCATTCTCCCAGCAGAAACAAGTTAGTATTTTATTTGTGGAAGGGTGTGTGTGACTTAATATATCTGAGAGGGTATCTGCGCTTTTGCCAGAGTCTCTACCTTGTATACATTTTTATGACTGGGAGACACTGAAAGATGAGAGAGTTCTGTAGCTGCAGTGCATAATGGCTGAGTGAAGCATGTGACATTGCAGAGGAGAAATTTGCACTGAGGGCTGTCATATGGTGGGTAGATATGGCATCCATAAACCCTGAGGGTGAGAATGATAAAAACCCTGTTTTGTTGTATTGCAAGGGAGAATACTCCCATTAACTTTGGTTTGATTGCATATAAACATGGCATGCATGCAGCAGAGTGCTTGTTTCCAGAAATCCCTGACTGAGCGCTGTTGTATCTGCTGCCAAGTGAGGTAGGTTACATGGCCGTGAGCAGCGTAGCCTCTGCCATGGATGGCAGCCCGCAAAGACCACTGTCTAGTGCCAGGGTTATGGGTATGTAAAGGGAGGCAAATGTGCCCATTACACTCTTCCTCACCAGCCGAGTGTGATCTGCTGCACTCACCCCCCTCTGTCTCTGTCCTTCCTCCATTTGGATCGGTCTGCTGCTCCAAGCGCCTTTCAGCTGCTTCCTCTTTATCACACTGATACACTCTCTTTGCAAGAATATAAACACACTGACTCACTCGCACACATGCGTAAATTCTCAGCCTCCACTCCATCCCATGCTGTCCAGACAAATCAACAGTTAAAGCCAGAGGCTTGCTGCCCATCTGGTCAGCCATTTCCAGCAGGTCCCAGCGTGCAGAAAAGAGAGCGCTATCTAATCCCCATCCTAACTAAGAACCACAGAGTTCTGATAGTTTCCCCCCCAGTCAAAGTCAAGGACGGTGAATATAACTCTGCTGCATGGCTGCCAAGGTCACCAAATTCTGTAATCTTTGCTCCTCTCATTCTGTTTTGCTTTCCCCCCACTCATTCCCTCTCTGTCTCTACCACACACGTCCCTTTTTTTGCCTCTGGTCAGAAAGTACATATCCCGTGGAGGTTTGATTGTACCAAATCCAGGGGGAGAGGCCCACTTTGCCGACACAGCAGCTGATGCACTGTACTCCATAGTGATTAGTGAAAGGCCAGTTTCCTGAAAACGGTCGTGCCAGGGGCAGAGAGACCACAGGAGGGATGTCAAATATTAGAACAGATTGCAAAGTGCACTTTGGAGCACTTTGTCATATGTGCTTGAACTGATTTGAGTTGAATCAGAAATTGTTATTGTTGCTGCACCTTTTTTTATATATGCCAGCTTAGTTTGGACTTAAATGGATTAGTGAATGGTACACAAAACTTTGTTTTAAAGAAGAAATAAGATGGTGGGATTTTTACTTCCTTTTGGGATGTCTTACTCAAACTTTCCTTTTCTGGCTGCCGTGCAAAAAGTGGCAAAATACTGTATGTGGCGAAATAAGACTTGTTTTTTCTGCTTATAATTCTGAGAGGGAAAAATTACAGGAATGCTTTGCTTATAACTGTGACACTGTCAGCATTTTCAGCTGTGCAATTTGCTTCATAAGCAGGGTGCTTATTTTACCGTGTAGCTCGTTGATTTATCATTTTATTCAGGGAAGGTTTGTGGGAGATGCATTGTTTTCACACAGCTAACAAAAACAGCGCCTTACACCTGAGAGCTGCATAGCTATTGTTTTCAGTAGCTGGCCAATGAGCAGCTTCACAAGAACAGCGGGAGGTTAATTGGTTAGCTCAAGGGCATTTTGATCTCCATTGTCACGGAGGCAAAGATTGGTACCTGTTCGCTTTGCCTAATGAAATTTTAGAGTAGGTCTCAGGGTTTAAAGCACTGACCTTCCAACAAAGGCCTTCTTTTTTTCCTCCACCCATAAGCTATAAACACAGCTTATACTAAAAAAACAAAAAAAGGTTGAACGAGAGGCACACTGTGTCAGATACACATTTAAATGTCATGTTCAGTATGGATGTATATGGCTACACAAAAGAAGGCCACTGTTTAATTTTATCAAGACTCTTAATCTAGATAATATCAAAAATGTGAAGAAAAGGGGGTAAAAGAGCTGCCGTGTCTGATGGAAGTCATGGTCTGTATCCTTGACAGTACGTTGTGAGAAATCTACTTTAGGCATACCGGTGCTTTAACAAATAACAAATTGACAGTTACAGTCTTCAGTGTAATGCTGGATAATCTATTATCAACTAAATCAAACTGGAAACCCATGATAAATAACACCATCTGTTATCAAATTGCTTACATTTGAGGCCACAAACAATAATTATATCAAAGAAAAAATGTCCATATTAATTTGAATATTTAATAAAGTCAAGCACATGTTTGAGTAAACATAATTACACCTCCTATCCTGTTGACAACACACATCCTTAATTACAAAGCCAACACACATCCAGCTTTCATTTTGCAAAAGAGAGCCCGAAGAATCATGATTTGATGTATCCCTTAAGAATGAACAAACTCAGTAGTCATTAACATAAATTCAACAATCTTGTCAACCTCATTATGCACTTTTGAATCCACATACAGATCAGATCACCTGCAGTTTCTGTGCAGTATCCAAAAGTTGTTCCAAATGAGTTCAACTAAATTTGTTTGAAAGTGGGGTGGAAGCCTTCAGCAGTTGGTGGCTCCGGTTCAGCTGCGGAGCCCTCGTGGAGCTCTGGTATCTTTCCGCAAGGATCCTAATTTTCCACATGCTGGAGCCCTACCGCTCAATCCAGACCGAAGCAAGTCGGATGCCGGAAGGAAACGCGATATGTGTTCCAAAAATAAGTGACTTCAAAATAAAATGTGTGTCATGTTTTTGCCTCAATATTCTATTTTCTTACTTCTTCTGGTAGAATACAGAACAAACAACGTGATGTAGTCATTATACGCATTCGAAGACTGAACGGTTTTGTACTTTGTCACTGCAGGAAAGTCAAATGACTCCAAAACGGCACAAAACAGCTCTATGACAGAGCGGCTCTGTGTTGCCAGATTGGGTGGGTTTCTGCCAAATCAAGCTTCTTTTTTGAACAGGTTGGGCGGGTTGATAAAATAATTATTTGTTTATGACGTGTTCTATATTATACAAGTATGATTTTAACGTGCATTTTCAACCGAGATGGCGGTTTGGTCTGCCTTCTATTGAGTTAAATTGGTTTCGTATTATTTTCGTGGGACAGCGACAGATCTGGCAGCCTCCTCCAGCGGACTGCAGAGATACTGCAGGCAGTGTGAATCAAGACCTGCGGTGATTCCGGACCGGAGACGGACTGCAGCCGGACCGCATCCAGTGTGCATTGGCCGTAAATGTCTGCGATTTAATGCTGAACATGTTTTACCAGTCAATGATGGCAGGAACCATCTTTTTTGCCGCTGTCTGCTGGGCAGGCAGTGTGACAGAGAGACACCAGAAGGCCGAATAAGCTGATCCGGAGGGCCGGCTCTGTGCTGGGAAGGTGCTTGGACTCACCAGCAGCTGTGGTGGAGAGCAGGATGCAGACCAAGCTGACCAACATTCTGGGTAACACCAACCACACCCTCCACCACACCCTGATAGTGCAACGCAGCAGCCAGAGAGGGCGGCTCACGGTGCTGTGCTGGAGGACTCAGCGCCACAGATGGTCCTTCGTCTCCATGGCCTGTAGGCTTTTTAACAGTGCAGTGGAGGATAGGGGGAGCTAAACAGGCTACTGCCACCATGTCTACACCTTTATTTTTTATCTGTCTATTTATCATCCATCTATCTATCTATCTATCTATCTATCTATCTATCTATCTGAGTATTTTGGGGATAAAAAAGAAATATATCAACACAGTCCTACAACTGAAAAACTAAAGCAACAAAGTGAAAATAATAGCTAGAATTGCTGTATTTCTTGGATGTTTTTGTTGATCTTTGTAGTCTTTGACACTTTGGTTGTTGCACGTGGATTTATACACCAAGGGCTCTAATTTCATTGTGCAGTGCAAGGTGGTGGAGTATGGCACAGTCCATGCACTGCTAATTTCATATGGTGTACCACCGTGCAAAACCAAATTGGTAGTTTGGTAAACCGGACTGCAAAAACACAGGTTGACCCGCTAACAATCGCCTTTTTAGACTCCTTTCCCACCGCCTGCAGACCCACGTCTCACCACCTGCTGGCGAGCCGTGTCAGTGTGTTTTCCCGCGCTGATGGTGTCCCATGTTGATGATATCATCAGCGCGACGGGGCACAATGAAAGTAAACAATGCAGCAGAACACAGTCCCCGTTACCTGTAGACGAATCTCCTCCTCCCCATGGATCAGGGGAAGCTCTCTGGTCTCGCTATCTTGCCAATGCTGGGTCATCTTGATGAAGGATATCTCACGCTGTGTCCAGAAACAACAACTAGCGCGCTAACGTAGCCACGGCCATGCTGCGCCAACGTCATCACGTAAGTCCCCGGATGTGTCCCTCCCACAAAAAGCCGGTAGAAAGCTGACCCGGTAAATTCCTGGGTTGATTGCAGGGTTGAACGACCCGGGTCGAAATGCTGATTAAACACTTTCCCACTGCCATGAGGAGTTGATTGTTAGTGGGTTTAAACGGGTTTTTTGGCCAGTGGGAAAGGGGTATAAGAGAATATTCAGCTCACCTGTTCAATGAAATTGAACATTATTGAATATAGTTTACTATTTTAAATGATAATTTCTTATTGCCATTTTTTTTAACTTAATGTTGCAATGGGTTTTTGAATTGTTTCATATTTCTTTAAAGTACGATTTTGAAGGTAGCCCCTGAAGAGCCTTAAAGAATGCTGAGACCTCAAATACTGACCTGCCGCCGTAGAAAGATGTGAGCCATGATCACAGACTGAACAAATTCAAAATAAAACAATGCAGCACTAGAAGCGCGATAATTTACTTAGAAAGTATTTAATGTTCAAATAGACAAGTCAAGACAAATACAATATTTATTAAAGGTTTGAGCAAAACAAAAAAGAAAGAAATTGAGCTCTTTTGGTGGTCCAGCAATGTAAAGCAATGTGGAAGAAATGTTTAGCCAAGTAATCATAAACATCCCCTGAGGAAGTGCCCGTTCAGTCACTGGAAAGTAATGCATAGTAACAACTGGCATTTGGACACAATGGCTTGACTTCATTTGACTGGTCATGAAATGGATGAGGAAGAAATACCTTCAAATACAGTGCAAAAAGCCCCGCAGAGAGAAATGCAATTTCAAACACTCCACTCAAACCTCCAATTTTGAATAAGTATGAAGGACAAAAGAACACAACAAAATATTTTTAAAAAGGAGTCGCCTGATACTGAAATAAAATTT
Organism: Salarias fasciatus; assembly: GCF_902148845.1. Classification (NCBI taxonomy): domain Eukaryota; kingdom Metazoa; phylum Chordata; class Actinopteri; order Blenniiformes; family Blenniidae; genus Salarias; species Salarias fasciatus. The sequence continues at coordinate 29,618,619 of NC_043766.1, read as the reverse complement.
TGGACCACAAAGCACACGCTTGACATGGCTTTTAAAGCCCTACTTTGTAGCCTGTGGCACCAAAGCTGTCGTCTTTTCAGGTAGCTTTTGGTTCCAGATAACTAGACCTGTGAGTGCACTGTGGACCTTACTCTGGCTTACTGTGGTGTGAAATTGCATACGCAACCTTGAAATGATTCCCACAATAGCAGATGGTCTTAGCAATGGAGAAAAATACATTTTGCTCGCTTGTCTGAAAAAGGAAGGTGACAATAAATGAAAGATTGATTAGAAAATGACACCTGGGGGGTTATGACAGGTGAGAGGGAGAATGAGCCTGCTCAAATTCCTAAGTGAAGAAAAATGCATTTCATCTTTGAGTGATTATGATGGGAAACACTTATGAGACCTATTAATTACAGCGCTTTAACTTTTTATTCCTTTAGTGGGATTTCAAAAGTGGAAAACTGCAAGCAAAAAGGCTACATGCTGATTTGAATACAAAGTGAAATATTTAAAGTTTGATTAGAACGTTATACACGAAAACATTCAGTATGCTGTCTCACACACACACACACACACACACACACACACACACACACACACACACACACACACACAATTGATCATAAAATCATTCATGAAAATTTTTTGCCTTTACCACTGTTGTGAATTACTATTCAACCTGTGATCCAAGGCCTTTTTTTTTTTTTAAATACCAACATACATTAGTCATTGCTTCACTAGTAACATGTCACTTTTCCTTGAGAATAGACTGTGAATGTTGCGGCCAACCAGCACCCCTATTCAGTAGACATACATAAACCCCTAGCACCAAATGTAAAGGTTTTAGTTCAAAATCCAAGGTATCCACAAGAATGATCAAGAATATAACTATTACCCTCAGTTTCCCCTATAATGAGTGAAAAGTAATCATGAAACTAAAATGTGAAACATTCCCTCACATGTGCATTATGCCTCAGAGTGCAATTTACATAGGGTAAGCAAAAGAACAATGTGATAGCAAACGAATAAATAAATTAATGAACCGATACTTTAAAACCAGTCTGTGTGTGTTTTGTGACTCTTGTGAAGATTTATGAGGCAAATTGAAATGGAACTCTTTTCTCATTAGTGGGGAAAAAAAAGAAAAGAAAAATAATGAAACATCCTCCTCTCTTACAGTGTAGTAAACTAAATGCTCAGTGATGGATGCAGATGCTGATGTGCTTACTACTCGTTCAGTCTCCCAATCTAAATTGCAGATGATGTCAGACAACACGTGGCTGCCATCTCCACGCTGTTTTATATTCAAACAACATGGCTCAATAATGAATCACTTTTAGTGGGGGGTCAATATTTCCACATCACTTATACTTGTTGATTTAGTGTCATTTGCTGTTTGATCATGGTGAATATTCGGTGCAGATGGGCTTCAAATGGACAAGTTCGAACAATGATTTCAAGTTCCCTGCCCAACAGCCGTGCATGTCGCTGTTTATTATTCAAATAAATCCCTACAGTGAAACAATGTATTCTGAGAATAAAAGCTGCATTTATTGTCAAAATATATTGTTTTATAGTAATCAAACATTAATTGAATATAAAACATATATAATAAACAAGCAACATGTGCATATAGACAGAATTTCATGCAGGGGTAAATAAATAATTTCTATTGTATTCTATCTATATACTTGTCAGCCTGTTGGAACCAGTTTCTCCCTTCTTTTCAGAAGCTAAAGTGAAACAAGAATTTAATTTTCATATTTTAAAATGCATTTAAAAATGCATTTAGAATTTAAAATGCATTTATTTATTTATTTTATTTTTCATTTGCATTAATATAGTGCATTAGCTGCAGGTTACACAGTAGAATGTGTGATAATTGGATGTTTTTTTTTTAACTAACCCCCCCCCCCCCCCCCCCCCCAAAAAAAAAAAAAAAGGAAGAAAATATCAATTGTGTTGTTAATACATTTTCCATCACTGCTGGTCCCTTCTCTCCATGCATGACTCCAAAGAAATGTCTCTGTGTTCTCATCAGTGGTTCACACTGCACACAACCTTATCGAATTATTGAGTCAATTCAATTTGTGTTGCATCAAGGAATCGGTGAAAGCCAGCTGACACATAGAAAACCACCAAGCACAGTCATCATTTGTCCAGTTGATCAAATTTGCAAGCTTCTTCTTCCACAAGATTTGGCTTTTTATCTTGTAAGTTACCAGGGTAATGACAAAGCAGGTAATTATAAATACAGGAGCTATATATTCTTTTGATAATAAAAGAAAATGAAAAATAACTGTTCTTAACATAGTCTGCTCATCCATAAAACTTGTGTAACTGTAGTAAAGGGTGGGTTTTTCACAAGAAAGTTTCTCAGTCTTACAGAGTTAAACAGTGAAAAGGTTGTGGCACGAAAAGCTTCTGGAGAAAGCTCACACATGCCCAAGAGTTTCGTGCAAACCCACCATCATCGGGTCTAATTTACTCAGATCTTGTATAAGCCATACTCAATTTGAGGCTCAAGCAAAAAAAAAAAAAAAGAATTGCATTTTGTGGGTGATCAACTCAAAATACCACCATATCATGTGACATGTCATGCAGTCAGGAATGACTAAAAAAGGGGTTCATGTGCATAGCCTAACCCTAACCCTATAGAATTGTTTACAGATATAAGACCTTCTGCAAAATATATTATTTCCATGTTTGTTTGCTTGAGTTCCATATGGAGCGTTGAGCCCCACAACCACAAAACTGAATGTGATGCCATTATCAAACATATCAGAGCGTTATAGATAATAAATATGAATTTGGCCAGGGAAGAAAGAAAAAAAAAGAAAAACACTAACGGAGATTATCTGTCACAAAGTCAAAGCGAAAGGAAAAAGAAGGCAATAGAAAAGAATTCTGGAAAGATTACAAGAGCTGCAACGGGGTATAACACAGAAACCATCTTATCAGTTCATGAATAAAACTCATAGTAGATTTACTTCCACAGGAGTGTGCATGCCATTTTGAGTATAGACTCACATAGAATTGACATTAAATAAATATCTACATGGGTTGTACTTTTTAAAGTTATGTTGACTTAAAAGAATGTATTTACATGGAATAAGGACAGTTCTGTGCTTTTTACAGATAGATAGATTGATATTAGAGAGATAGGTCATGCAGAAATTTTACAACAATGCATATATCTAGGTTTTAAGACTACATTATGATGGTTAATACTACAGTTCTATTCTACTACAATCTACTTCAAGCCTATATGTTTGTACTCGATCAGGATCAAGCGCTAAATGTCAGAGAAGTGTGAGGTAAGTCCCAACTGACAAGGGTTAAAGGCAGGGCAGAAAAACCCTGCATGCCTTGAAAGAACATTCAAACTCCTCTGGGATCAAATATGGGCAAACATAGTTCTGAGGCGAATCTGCGAACCAACACAGCAAATGATAAACAATTTTATAGATTGAAGTTTTGATGGTGAAGGAAAAGAAGAGAAGTATTAACTGCCCACTCAAACACTGTAACACTTGTCTCCCACTTTTTAGGTTTGGCCAAAAACTTAGAAACAAGAAGGAGTTTGATGCATGCAAACAGACATGGAACTGTGCAGATGTAAAACGTGACTGAGTGGAGGACTTTGTAGGTGTACAATTTAAAAAGTCCCTTCAGTATATTCACTGCTGTTAGCTTTTCTTTTTCGTTCCTTTCTTTTTCTTTCATTGGAGCCCTTTCTCATCTTTCATGTGATGTATGACAAACTACATTCACACAGTTTATTTTGCAGAGTCTAAAAATCATTTCAAGGTGAACACTCGTGATTTTACTTGAGGAGTACTACAGTGTAAGTTAAATAAAAGAAGTTGCATAAAACCTTCGGTGACTCCAGAGAGAGCTGCGCAGAATCTGGTAAATTGCCTAAAGTGACGATGCTTGATTCCGTATCAGTTGAAATGTACAAGTTTGTGTGTAAAAGAAGTCTTGTGTGTGGATTTAGGGGGAGAAAAAAGTAATTTTACCCAACTTCTGTAGCCAGCTCCTCATTTCACAAAGCAAGTGGCTTGGAGCTACGGTAGGTGCTGCTGGCATAACACACCTGAATACCTGACTGAGTTGCCTGTGGGCTGAGTTGCATTGTGGGAAATCTTAGGGCCGGCTGTTAATGAAAGAAGACAGAAGAAAGTGTGGAATACAAAACACAGAGAGAAAAAAAGTTCAGTTGCATCAATTTTGTTTCTTTTACTGATACATAAACACTTAGATTCACCAGCTATGTGGAATCATGTCGACTGCAGAGTCATTATTATTTATTTCTTTTATTTCTACAAGCTCTTTTGGGAGAGCTCGGCTGTGTGTACAGTATGTTTGGACAGGTCAGATCTAATGATCATTAGTGAAGAGAAAAAAGGTAACGCTTGGGAGAGATCCACCACACAGCCCTATTTATAGCAGACCTGGTCCGGAGGCATGAAACCCCAGGAGAGAAAAAAACAAAGCCATAGATCAGCCTGAGGGGAAGTAATTAGGACAGATATTTAAACTGAATAATGCAGGCTTGCTGAAATATTGAAACCACCTTAAGTTTATTAATTAAGTGCTAATCTATTGAATGGGCTTGTTTCATGTCTCCCTTATTCTCTGTGCCAGCTGAATTATTCAGGGACACGAAGGCATACAGGACAGATAACACTCTGGCGTACATGTCATCAGTACTCTCGTTAAGAGATGATTAAAAGCGCTTTTCACCACGGTACTTGTGCGTCAGCAGTCTGCTATTACAGATACGGCTCTGTAATACCCACCATAGTGCAGTCACACTACAGTAGACTAACAAGGTCACTTTGAAGTTGCAGCCGTGCACAGTCAGTGAAGATTTGTTAGGAGAGTTTTCAAATGGGATTCAATTACATATGGCCAGTCAGGCATGTGTGCCTGAGCATACAAAGAGATACACAGAAACTCGACCACATATAACTCAGTCAATGCACTACACTGTACATACGGGGGTCAAAGAAACAGTTCCACTTCAGTTGTGTTTGGTAAACAAATACCATGCTTAATTTACTCTTTTGCAGCCTGACAGAGTCTCGTCCAAGGTTACAGCGGAAACTTGTCCTCTGCCTTCTAATCCCTTCTCTATTTTTCTATTTCTATTTCCTTTTCTTACCCGTCTTATCCGTCTCCTTTTTCTCTCTGCCTTGCTCTCTCTCTCTTCCACTTTCTCATTTCAGTCTCTCCTTCCCCTCCTCTCTCCTCTCGCATCTCTCTTTTCTTCTTTTGTTCATGCTGCTTGAGTTTCACAGATGGAGTGACTTGAGGCGATGGCAGTTATGCAAAACACAGTTCAAATGAATGCAGGGCTCCCACAATGAAAATGGTATAAAAGGCAAGCACACAAACACGCATCCAACTCTTTTATTGCATGAAAATTTGGTGGTGGAGGCTGTAAAGTACATTAGGAATTCCATCAGTATGAAAGTAGGAGGATATTTTTTGTGCCCGGTTTGAAAGGAAACATTGTTCCACAAAAGAGGGTAAAAATATATTCATAATACAGTCAAAGGCATTTAAGTCTGACTTCGAAGCTGCTGGCCTTAAGAAGACTTAACAGTCAGTGATAGAAGTTAGCTGTTCTCCCTATAAAGCGTATCAGATGCCACATGGGTACTGTTTTACTGAATGCCTTTATGGAACTAGACACTTTCTCAAAATACTTGAAAGTGAGTAGTTACTGTATTAAACACCTTATCAACAGAAATTAAGTAAAAATTTACTTAAATTTACGATTGTTCTGCTTGAAATCCTATTGATTAGAGATTATTGCACATGCATAATGTAGAGGTAGCATCAGCAGTAAAGTGGATTTTATATGGAGATTTAAAGGGAAAAAAGGTAATTAAAGAAATTATCTGACGCATATGGCCAAAGTAAAGTACTGCATGGGACATTTTACAAAAAAATTAGTCATTGAAGAACAATTTTTTGTTACCCCAATATGAACATGTTGTCGGTTTAGTTAAATAAATCACAAACACACACACACACACACACACGCACGCACGCACGCACGCACGCACGCACGCACGCACAGGAAGGCTCATCATAACTTTATTTCTGTTCATTGCCTGGAATAGTTGTAAATATCTCTGTAGCTTGCGCCACACACATTATGTCTATATTTTAAAAGTATTAAGAAAGAAAATGGCAGTACACATGAGAGAAGTGCCTCTAATTTACATGTAAGGTCTTTATAAGGTATTAAGAATGTTGTAGCAAACGATAAATCATAAGTGATGGGAATATCTATCACCTAACTGTAATTTTACAAAATTAACATTATCATACTGATTTTGCAAAGGACAATCAAGGAAAAACAACAAGACACTTACTCACATTAACTCTTCTTTCACAGCATGAAGAATAAACAGTTACCTAATTACATGTTTGGGCTTGTAGATTTGTTTTGAAAAATTATGCATTCCTGTCTTAATGCAGAAACAAATCCAATCTAATCTTCATGCAATTACTGACAAACCACAACCATCCGTCTTTTCTTTACTATTAATATTATATTATATGAATACATTTCTTTTTTTTTTCTTTTTACAAATACATACATTCTTATAGTTTTGAAGGAACCAAAAACATTTTTTTCTTCCAATACTGCTGACATAGGCAAATAACCAGCATAAAGAACCAAAAGCTAAAACAATAAATGTAAAAATACAAGCAATTATTATTTGAAAAAAAAAGAAATGTATATATATATATATATATATATATATATATATATATATATATATATATATATATATATATATATATATATACATATATATATATATATATATATATATATATATATATATATATATATATATATACCCAAAAGCACCTTTGGGAAAACTACAACGTTCGGACCCCTAGTGGCACCCCTAACATCTGGATGCCACCTCAGACATAATGGGCTGATGAGCAAAGCGTGTACATCACCCACACATTTCATCAAGGTAATGACAAGAAAGAGTGTAGTCTTGCATGGCACACACAGTAGCTCCACTGCCAAGGGCTCACAGGGAGGCTGACACAAGCCATCAAGCACTAAGTGCAAGTCCCATGCTGGGTCTTGTGGGGCTCTCAGGGGTTGAAGCTTCAGAGCCCCCTTGAGAAAGCTGATACCTGGTCATGGTTCCTATTGTGGTATTGCAACTCCATCAAGCCGAGATGATATTGCTGCCACAAATACTCTCAGAGTAGACAGAGGATGGCTTCCCTCCAGAGGAGTCTGCAAGAATCAAAGGCCGCGGGGACCACACAAGCACCATGTCCTCCCTGCAGATGCTGCACCACTTAACAACTTTCTACCTACTGCCATACTGCAGCTGGGTGGACGGCGCTATGACAGTCAGGATGGTCTGCACAACAGGCTCCGAACAGCTACTTAGGCTTTCCAGTAGCCAAACGTATAAGCAGAGCCAGTGAGGTTCAATGCGAAAGAGTCCTTGCATCACAGGAAATCATGGCCGAGCTGACCAGAAAAGAGGGCCACCAGCAACAGGGTGTGGCCCTCCTGGCAAATTTTTTGGAGTGTGTCAGATCAGTAACCTTGCATAGAAGATGGGCCTGCCTGATTCAGTTCCTGAAATCCTGCAGACTTGTGACTTGTGAAATATTTCCGTGGCGGACATATGAAACTGTCCATCTGGCATGTCAGGTTATCAGTTCAGAGGAAGCAGTGAAAAGGAGTAACTGAGGCCCTTTGGCCAACGGTGCACCAGTGCATCTTGGTTCAGAGGCTGGCGGTTGTCCTCAGGGGAACCCAAGCAGACAGTGTGTCAGTTCCTCTGAAGCAACTCCAAATTGTGCAAAACACCCCCGTGTGGAGGCACCACTTTCCTGGTTGAGGATTCTGCTGGAGAGGAAGTCCACTAGCAAATTCAGATCTCTGCAGGTACAGGACCAGCACGCTGGCCAGACAGGTCACAGCCTGCCTGAGACATCACTGGAAGGCCTGCAACAACCAGACCGGCCTGGTGCCATCTTGGTGGTTGATGTGGAAGATGACCAAAGTGTAGTCTAGCTGTACGAGCACATGCCTTCGTCTCAGATATGGCCAAGAAGTGTTTAAGGGCCAAGTGTACCTTATGGAATGCCCTCGACAGGAGTCCTTTCTTTCCATGGGCCTGGGCCAGGAGGCACTGCTGCGGCACCCTGGGTTTCCAGGGACGGCACCACCTGTGTGCAACGGTGCCTCACCCAGTCACAGAGCCCCCAAAGTGACACTGACACTGACATGGTGCCATCCGCTGGGAGTGGTGAGTGTACGCAACAGTTCAGAACAATGGTATTGCCTTAAGCTGAGGGAAGAGGGCATACGCCGCCTTCACGGCAGACGTTACACTACCAAGCCCCTGTGTACTGTCCTCAGGCCGCTGTCCCCTGTCAACAATAATAGATTCATCCACCTTACCGCCTAGGTTACGAATGAATCTCTCGACCGAAGGCGATGCCACAGCAGTGTCAACCTGCCTTAGGTGATGGTGAAAACGAGGCATCTACTGTCACAGCCATTGAAGGGTGTTTTCACTCCAACAACTAGCAAGGCTTCTAGCAAACTGAGCTTTATGATTCGGAATAGGCTCATTCCGTATTCTTCAAGCATTGAACTGCACACGAGAAGTGAAAAAGGAGCTGAACCTCGGATGACACCAGAATTAATAACTTTCTAGGGTCACCCAGGGGTCACAAGGGAAGTTAGTATACTTATGAGGGGGGACCCCAAAGAAACTGGAAATTGGTCATAAAATACTAATAATAATGAGTTTCGACGTCTGGCCGTCAGATGTGCTACAGGTAAGCTTCATACATATCTGTGAAAAATCTGAGATCCCAGAGTGACACTGACGTCTGTCACGCGTGATTTATAGTAACAGAGTGCAGCGCCCCTCTGCGATTTCTCCACAATGGCAACAGTGACTGGAAAAGCTAGAGCTAACATAAAAATTTAGCTTTTTGCTTGGAAAAACAGCAGCAGAAACACTCACCTTGTTGCAGCAAGCCTACAAGGATTATGCTCTGGCGAAGCCGGAGGTCTGTGAGTGGTTCGGGCGGTTTAAGAAGGGCCAGATGTCCATTGAGGATCAGCCCACATCAGGACGACCTTCCACCTCCCGTACAGCCGAAATTGTCAGAGAAATTGAAGCGGCTGTGATGGCAGATCGACACCGGGGCATTGGAGAGATGGCGATTCTGACGGGGGTCTCCTGGGGTCCCTGCCAGAGGATCATAAGCCAGGATTTGGGGCCACGCTGTGTCTCTGTTGAAATGGTACGCACACGGCCCTGCGTGTCACGCAGTTTCTGCTGAAGAATGACTGTCCTCCCCGATCTGAATTATTCGCCGGATTCGTCCCCGTGTGACTTTTTCTTGTTCCCCAAGTTGAAGAAGCAGCTGAAAGGACAGCGGTTTGCAGACGTAGAGGAGGTGCAAAAAAAACCGCAGCAGGTCCTTAAAGGCACAATTATGCACAAGTTTTTCCAATGCATTTGTGAAGTGGGAGACACGGCTGGAGCGTTGCATTAAAGCAAATGGCGATTATTTTGAAGGCGATGATGGTGTTTTATTTTGAAACGTAAGAAATAAAAAGTTACAACCAAATTCCAGTTTCTTTTGGGTACGCCCTCGTAATCGACCTGCGCATGTGCAAAAGGCAACATTCATTGCTCTGTTTTATGGTGGTCAGGAGTAGGGGTATCCCGATCTGATATTGATATCGGATATCGGTCCGATATCAGCCGAAAAATGAGTGTCAGATTTTATCGGATTGCATCTAAAATCTCCGATATAAGCGCTCCGTTAAGCAGTCCATTTTCCTCTCCAGCACTTCTGACAGTAAAAAATAACTGAAGTGGACTTGAATTGTTTGCACTTTAAAAGTGTAATTTGTTTTTATTGGAGTTATTTAGGTTATTTTTAAGAGTCTTCTAATTTTTTTCTTTTTATTATTATTACTCAACTGTAGAACATAGGTATTATGTTGAAGGTTAAAATTTTTGTAACCAATTGGTTAATAATAAATGGGCCAGTTTTTCTCATACCTACTGTTGCTGACTATTGTTCTCTGTGTAACATCACTTGATCAAGCCTTTTCCAACATTCCACTCTACAAAATAAGTAATGAAAGTATGTATGATTCGCGCTGATATTGTATCGGACCAATATCGGTATCAGCCAAAACTCAAGGTTGTAATATCGGTATCGTATCGGAAGTGAAAAAGTTGTATCGGGACATCCCTAGTCAGGAGGGATGAAATTGAACATGTAAGTACTTAGTAGCGACCACTTACAGAACACCAAGGATCCACGCTGATGGAGATATCAGATTCAAGATTCCTGATTCAGCCCTGATGAGAACTCCAGACTGGGGATGGACTGATTTTTTTTGCACTTTTTTTTTAAGAGCAAGTATAACTTTGAGTACTAACCTTGCTGATAGCGAGTACTGATATGAGTTCCTATTAAATGTCATTAAACCTAATTTATGCAGACAATATGTGAATGCCTCTGCATTGACGCTATGCACACCTCCAACAGCCTTGAAGGCTCAAACTGACTGCTGCATCTACAGTACGCATGGAGCAGAGTGTGACATATATCTATACACTCCATACTGTTGACTGTAAACTGAGCGACCAAACCTGATGCTAATGAGTGAATCAGTCTTATTGTAATCTTGTTTAGCATGTTGCATCACTGGTGTGTGAGCCCTGAAAATATTTAGCATCTGGCATGTAGCATTGTAGCATGGCTGTGAGTAAAATCCGAGTGGAACTACTGAGAAGTCCACTGTGCGAAGCAATGCTTGAAGGAAAATATCTCCAGGATTCCTAAAATATTTCTATTGTCTTATACTCTTGAACTCATGAGCCACATTGGGTTAACTCTGTTGGCTGTGACATTACTGGTGATTATATTACTTTTGTTGTTGGTTTTGTTGAACAATCTAGCTTTCACTCCTCTTAATAATTTGGCACAACATAATCTGCAGTCTGTCACACCTTTATCAATGTCAGTTTTTTATCATAGAATCTTCAAATTACTGTCATCCCTTGTACACACTGGGTATCGGGGATTGTCTATGAGGATGAGTACCTCCTGCAGTCTCAGACCTGACACCCGACACTGGTATTGGGTATTGGTTCATCCCTATTACAATCCTTGCTATTAAGTCTCAAAAGCCTCAGTGTTGTGCATCCACCACCCACTCTGCAGCATGCTCTTTATTAAAAACACACGGAAATGACTAATCTCTTCTGATTCCCAAACAACCTCCTTCAGTTTGAAAACATGGCCACAACAGATGAGGATCACTTTGTCAAGTAGCTCCTTTTTGATGAGGGAACACAAATACTGAGTTTAAAAAGAAGATTTTCAGTTTTCACAAAAAAAGCAATAGTGGAGCTTCTTTTGTTACAGTAAAGTAAACATGGAAGTGCTGTGTTTGATCCATCCAAACACCCCCATCGTCCTCAAGGCTTTTTCAGTCTCAAAACAACATGACCCAACTTGCTCCTTTGTTCCCATCATAATTTCTACGATTGCCCGTAACATCAACCTCTATGAACACACTCTACATGAGAAAGAGCTGGCTGTACGCTTACAAACTCTTAAGCAAAAATTGATGCTTGAAGCCACATGCTAAATGTATAGTGTATAAAATATTATATAAATTGAGGTTTGTACTTCTTTCACACAACTCTGTTGGTTTTACAGTGTTCTGTGCAAATGGGAATGACAGAAAAGAGTTTGGAACAGTCTCTCCTCAAAGGTTTTTATAATGCTCAATGAATATACAAAGCACACACACACACACACACACACACACACACACACACACACACACACACACACACACACACACACACACACAGAATCTGTGAAATTGTTGAAAACTTCAAACCTTGCAAGCCTTACATTTACACCTTTGCATACTTTTTTTTTACTTGTTTTGAAAATCAGCACATTAGCGAGAGAAGATATTGTCTGATTTATAATGTAGCTTTCTATCAACGTCTGATACCTGAAAGGCTTGTGTGCACTAGGGATTTTAGTCATAAACCTTTCATTTAAGACAGTCTGAACCATCTGGGCGTATTATATTTTTGAAATGCAGCTTGCAAGAACACTAATTTCAATCCATTGCTTGAATCATGTTCAACAGTTTAGGATAGTATGCAACGGATAATGGTCATATTGTTTAGTTGAATTCTCCAAGTAATTTCCTGATGCGAGAATCATATTTGACAGCAGCCTTTTGCTAAAGGGGGCCTGATCTGAATAATGCTTAGTCAGTAATTGCTGCCTCTTTATTGTCAGGCTTTTATGTTTTGAGATTGGCTTGGTCTTGACGACTGTACATCGCTTAACATTATCCCTGAGGTGGAGGGTCAATCAATACAGCCGGACCTGTCCTTTAGAAAAATGCAGATATGTTGAGAATCAATACTCCTGTGTCACCACCTCTCATCTCAATCAGGGTGTCTGAGATATGACACTATGGCAGCTCTCCCGGGAAAAACACTGCACTGGATTGAATCTCAATGGGTTCCTAATACTGCTTTGCATCCACTCTGCTCTCTCCTCACTTCACCTGAAATTTATGGATACTGGAACTGCTCTGTACTCCTCCAAATTTTTTAAATTTGAAAATTAAAGTCCCTGCTTCAGATTCTTCCAAATTCATCATTGATGTAATTGGTAGAGAGCTAAAAATATAATGGGATAAAAAAAACAAAAAAAAAACAAACAAATAGCGCAAAGCTCTGGTAACACATCCATTCATCCATTGATCCATCTTCTATGCCACTTTATCCAATTCAGGGTCATGGGGTGCTGGAGCAGATCCCAGCTGACAAAGACTGAAAGCAGGGTAGATGCTGGACAGTCCATTACAGAGCAAATACAGAGAGGCAGACAGTGACACACACACACACACACACACACACAGACGACTTCAGATCGACCAGTTAACCTGAAAAACATGTTTTTTTTTTGTGTTTCTTTTTTTTTGTTTTGTTTTTTTTATCAGGGAACCTGAAGAGTTAAATAGATTTGCATTACACAGTAGCACAAATGTTCTGTCTTCCTGTCTTTTTCTGTATTTAGTCCTGAAACTTTAAAAACTCTGCTTTGCTTCAACCTTCCCTCGGTTGTTCACAGTGAGCGATTGTGTCCCTGCTGCAGAGATCACCTATCAAAGTCAATTGCCTGCTGGACTGCTCCCAGAGTTGTTTCATTGTCTGAACTGAGCTTGAATCTATAGTTTCTTCCAGTCTAAGCCAGTCTAAATGTCTATCTCCCCAGCCGTTTGCCTATTTGTCTGTCTCATTCTCATCCTGGTCCCCTTTATGTCTGCTGAAACGAGCCTGAATTTCTGTCTTGAACCGTTTGAACTGTCTTTTTTTTTTTTTTTTGTCTCAGTCTCAACATGTGTGTTTTCCAAGAGTTTTAGCATTTGCTTGAACTGGTCACCCTTATCCTAAATTTGTGTGAACTTCTCAACATTGACTTTGTGTCTTGGCTCCAGTTTAAGCCTGTCTTTCTTTCAGATTTGTCCTTGTGCTCAGTCTTTACATGAGTTAAGCTGGGAGATTCTTCTTTGTCTGAGCACAACCTTTTCCTGAACTCCATTCTGTTCCTGGGCTGCCTGGTGGTGTAGTAGTTAGCACTCAGAAAACAAGAAAGCAACATTTTTTTTCTCATTAGGCCCTTCCTGTGTTGATTTTGCATGTGCTCCCCATGTGTGCATGTGTGTTTCCTACGGGTACTCGGTTTCCTTCTACAGCCTAAAGACATGCATCAGAGGTTAATTGGTGACCCTAAATTGACCCTAGAGGTGAAGATGAGTGCATGTGGTTGTCTGTCTCTCAGGCCAGTGTAAAGTGACCCAATATTTTGGTATTGTGTGGCATGGAGCATATTTTGTTGCACAGTTAACACACAGTAAATTAATGAGAAGCACAGAGGCTATCTGACAGAAGGAAAATCCAGCACAGTGGTCAGTTGAAGAGGTCCCATGCCTTCTCAGTGTTTGTTAAGAAACGAAAATAATTGCAGCACGTCCATAAGATGCAATCATGACCCTTTTTCTCTTTCTCTGCCAACAGATCTTGGCAATGTCTGGCAAATTGTTCCGCAACCACGCCATTAACATAACCCTAAACCTAACTCAACATATGTCATCATCCATTTTTTTGGCTTTGAAGTTAGCACTTGGTTCAGAAGTAGCCTGAAGTTTTGTAAACAATACACATATGTGCATGCAATTTTTGTGACTTTGTAGGCTAGTGTAATCACCAGAATAAAATATAGGTCACTTGGCAAAATATGTGTAACTGCACGGCCAAAAGACTGAGTATCAAGAGTTGCAGTGTAAATGTTGCCTTTGTGTTTTCCCTGTGATGGACTGGCAGTATAGCTGAAACTGGCTTCATCAGCACAACCCTGCATAGGATGGTCTAGAAGATGGATGGATGAATGTTCTACCTGTGGTTTTCACCAGGTATTGCTTCCTCCGACAAAGACAGCTCTTAATCAGATCGTCCATTCACCACGATTATCCAGTGTCCTGCCCACAATATGTCAGGAGTTTCCTATTTGATTACCGACTGGCACAATGTCTTTGTGATAGTGTCTCTGTTGTGGACATGTCTGGCAGCCTTACTGTGTGCCCTAAGCTCCATTTCATTGGTTGTATCCATTCAGTGGCCTGAAACTTCAGCTTGCATAGAAGCTGGAAATACAAGATGGATGAATTCAGGTTGTTGTTTCTTTTTTTGTTGTTTTGTTTTTTTTTTTTTGTTTTTCTGAATGTTACTTATTTGTTGAAGTTAGATTCACTATGACCTTCAGTCTCTGTCTTAACTGTTTCTGTGAGCTTTTGCTACTTGAATGTAGTTTGAGGTTGTTTTCGTGTCTTAAAAAATGTTTTAACATTGATTAAGCACTTCAGCCTGCATTTGCAAATCCAAATCTATTCATCTTTTTTAACATGAAAACCTTCCTCTGTCATTCTTAAATTATGAGCATATTTCTGTCAGCAAAAGTGAATATAAATATACAGGCAATATTCAAAAGAAAGCAGCTTTTGTAATGACTGAAAATACATTTTTAAATAAGTAAAATTTTACTTAGTTTAGATGCCCAGACGTGCTGGGCAGTAAGAAAATCTACTTCAAAACTGTAAGTGTTGCTCTTTAATCTTGAAATACCCCAGCACTAGACCCCAGAGGATAAACTCAGAAATAGAATCGCAGCCTGCCTACTAGCCCTAATTTCAAATATAGCATGCACTCTGTTTGCTGTCACAGCTTTGAGCACTGATATGAAAAGGACATGTGGTTGGAGTGAAACTCGTGTGCATCCTAAGACACCTTCTGGTCTTCTCTTTTTGCTGTAATTTCAGATCAGTTAGGCTGGTGAGAAGTTGGCATGTAAGGACCAATACGTCAGATATGTCCCCCGTGGGCCGATACAGAATGAGCCCCCCTTGTTGTACGGAGTGAGTTCCAGACTTTCTCTTTCAGGTTCACTCAGCGTTTAAACATGTTTTGCTTTGAGCTGACCAGCCGTTGTCAGGGGTCAATACCTTTCTTAGTCTCAGTCATGGTTTCCAGCCCAACTCATACGATGCTTCAGTGGATACATCTGCCAGCAGCAGCGGCGCGAGGCTTGACACATGTGTCTGCTGTGTGAGTGTGTGTTTGTCACAGTCTGTGCTGCTTGTGATATGTGGTAAAAATTTACTTCACAAAGGAACAGAAGGCAATTGTAAGTATCAGTCTCCACATACAAGGTCAATAAACAGAGGAAAATGTAACACAGGTTGTGGAAGGCATACACAAATGTGCACAAGCCTGCTTCGATTTCCTCACATCTGGGTACAAAAAGCTTGCAACAAACAGTAACAATCAAACTGTGGTGGAATAGGACCTGACTCTGAATTTAAATTAATGCATATTGCAGGCAAAGGTTAAGTCCCCCCACCCACCCCACCCCCACAAAAAAAGAAACAAAAAAAAAAGGGAATTAATGATAAATGAAATTGCAAGCTGGAAGAAAAATGCTATAATAGCTGACATGAAAACAGTTGCTGCTGCAGACATGGACCTTAATTAACATGATTTGTTGTTGATGCCATCATATTGAGCCTCTAACCTGCTGCTGTTTGCCTCAGATGCACATCACAGTCTATCTCCTCTTTTCTCCTTGCATGTTTTTATTTTTTTATTTTCTTGGCTATGTCCTCCGAATGACAAGGTGTCAAGTGCTTGCAATAAGTTTGTTGACATAAACACAAGCATACCTGTCAGGCTGTTCTATTTGAGTAAATCCCACAGCTAAAAGGTTGTTTATTTTCAGTGCGGCCAGAACAACATCTGCTTGGCTCAGTATCAGTGAATTGTGAGAGGAATAGGTGGGAAGCAACAATTCAACTTCTAGTTGTTGATGCAGTTATGGTTATGTTAAAAAAAAAAAAAGGTTGGTGGCTCTATGGCATTTTGTCTGTCTTTTTTTTTTCTTTTCAGTTTGTTACTAACATTGTCTTTGGCTTGAGTGACAGACAAATGTTCACGATAGAAAATCAAACAGACTGCAGGGATGTCTGTGGGAGGGAGTTTTCTAAACAATAAAGCCAAGCTCTGATTTTGAATTGTGCATGTTTCATGGGGGCCGGTGATTGAACCGATTCAGGCCGCTATACTGAGCACAGCTGGGAGGAAGAGAGGACAAACATCAGATCATGCCATTTCACTTTCTCTAGTATTGAACTGCAAACACCATTAGTTCTGCAAACTGACCACAAAACAAGCAGACGGCATCCATAACCTGGGGTCTGTAATATGTTGTTTCTGCTCAAATAATGCTATCATGAGCCTCCAGGAGGCTTGTAAAGGTGATTGTTATTTGGTATTTCACATACACGACAGTGGCCCCTCTTGAGGTCAGAGTATTGATTTCTTTCTCTCTTTTTTTGCGCTTCTGACATCAGGCACCAGTGTTTGTGAAATTTCTTTCTTCTCTCAGTTTTGTTGACACTTCCTCTCAATTTTGAAGATCCCGAGGCTGCAGTGATATTTTCTGTATTGATCTGTTTGATCAGAGGCAGTCTGATGGAAGTAGACAATTTGTCACCCGCTCCACAGACGGGGCCGTATATGTCACCCGTCTGATATGGCAAGTCATTTAGAGGCATTACCGAATTAACCAAGGCTGAGTACCATTGTCGATGACAGGTTTGATTCTAGCATGGATCATGATTTATTTCACTTTAAATTGAATTAGTTAACCTTTCCATTACTTAATATAATTGTGCACTTCCTCATAATTCAAATTTGTGTTCTCCATGTTTGACTGTGCAAAAAAGTGGTCCAAAAGTCATTTAATCTTTGGCCACTTAGTGTTCTATTAAATGGGGAAAATCATTCATCCTTATGGCGCAATATTTCAAATAGGGTCATATTTCATTTAATCAGGACAGGGAAATGAACAAATATTCACCTCAAGAGCATACAGATGACATTTTTCAGGAAACATTTTACAGTAATTAGACCTAAGGCGGGTATACACTGTGTGAAAGATCAGCAATCCTGATATCTTTTGTCATGGATTTAAAATGGCGGTCTTATATCATACAGTGAGAGGGTATAGTCCTCATCTCAAGATAGCTTAAGATAATCTTTTAACAAGGTCGGACATTTTGTGACAACTTCTTGCAAGAGCTTGTAGTCTAACTGCTGTCATGACCTACACCTACGTAGATACAGTGAGGGGACTGACACTTCTACTTTGGGATGGAACGCGTTCATAATTGATTGCTCTTATGAAATTAGTTTCAACAGTTTCAGTAACTGCAGTTTCTGTGAGCCTGTCCCTATTCTGTTGCAGGAGAAAGCTGTTGGATAGTTGCTATGTTTGTCTGTCTAGTTTGTTGAGATTGCTGTTAGCAATAATCAGTTGCTGATGTTTGGAGATGAGTTCACAGACACTAAACATAACATTCGCTTCATAAGACCTATCTGGAGCTTTTTACTTCAAAAGTGTGAACTGGTAGTTTGTCTCAGCTGCTTTCTTGATGTTTCTTTCTATTGCCATACTTTCATTAGTCTCTTTTATTTAAGATTAGGTGCTACGCCAGGATCTGCACTGCAGCTAAACACTATATTCCACTTCAGAGTATGTTCAGGGGAGGGCTTGCACTTCCAAAAAATGATTTCATTGTTGTGTTAAATATTAAAGCATGTGATGCTAGGAGCATTGCTCTAAAACACTGTTCTGAGCGAAGTACTGTATTCAAATAGGGCCTCTACCTTTAGCAGGTCAAATTATTTTCAAGTGATATATTTTCTTGCATTTTCGTTTCTTAATGGTTTTGTGTTTACACAGCAACTTTACGATATAAACATAAACAATGGGAGTAAATGAACAGTTGTATGGACAGACAAACAAGCTGAAATACTTTTACAGTGACTGTCAGCCATAAAACTGCGAAGCCCAGGAGAGTTAGGACTGGGGGTCATGCCACTATGAATGTTGTTGGCTCCATTGATCTGAAAAGATCATATGGGGGTTTTTGTGCTGTGGGTCTTCAGTCAGGGAGCTGTAGCATCCAATGTGGCTGTAGAGGGCGATATGGGATCTGCAGATCCTGCCGCCACCACTGAAGATAAATTCTTCGCAGTTTGGCGGGGATGTCAATGGTCTCCGCTGTCTGCGGAGTCTCTTCTCCCCCCATCGGGTGTCTCTTCTCTCCTTGCTGTTCTGATCACATCCTGGATGGTGGTCCGCCAATCGGAGCTGTCGGAGGCGGCTGACTCCAGGTCGGAGGGGTTGAAGCCTCCAGCCTTGAGGTTGAGGAGAACCTGAGAGCTGGGCGTCCCTTTGACCTGTTTCCAGTCGCCAGCTCCCCGTAAAGTAAGTCTTTGGGGATGCAGCCATCGTCCATTTGGGTGACGTGGCCAAGCCACCGCAAACATCTCTGGGTCAGGATGGCAAACATACTGAGCACATCTGCTCTGGCCAGGACGTCGATGTTGGAGACACGGTCCTGCCAAGTGATGCCCAGTAGTCTGCGAAGGCAGCGTTGGTGGAGAGCGTTCAGCCAGCATTCCTGACAGTTTGCTGGAGGAGAGCAAACAGTCCTTCCCTGCTGACCAAGTCAAAAGCCTTGGTCAGGTTAATGAAGGCCAAATAGAAGGGTTGGTTGTGCTCCCAGCACTTCTCTTGCAGCTGCCTCACAGAGGAGACCATATCTATTGTTGACCTGGCTGCTCTGTTCACGTTCTGTGCACGTTCGGCAAGTAGTTGTAGTCTGTTGAGGAAGACACGGGCAAATACTTTACCAACTGTGCTTAACAAACAACAATTCAATTCATTACAATTCATTACATTTATTCTTTCTCCATGGCAGTACATGAAAGCAACAATTAAAAGTAGTTACATTTGGCAAAGTGCACATACATACCATGACACCATGACAAATACCAACTGTGCTTAGGAGTGAGATGCCTCAATAGTTGTTACAATCGCTCCACTCCACCTTGTTTTTGTAGAGGGTGATAATTTAGGCATCACGCATGTCTTGGGGTACAGCCCCTTCCTCCCAGCACTGCAGCAGGAGCTCCTGAAGGTGTTTGAAAAGCTAGTTCTCCTTTGTGGTTTTGGCGATTTCAGGGAGGATGTTGTCACTGTCTGGAGCCTTGCCATTTCAGATGGAGTCTATCGCCCTGCTGAGCTCTTCCTTGGTGGGTGGAGCGTCAAGCTCATCCATGACGGACAGTGAAGGGGTGTTATCCAGGGCCATGTTTGAGATAGTGGTTTCTCTCGAGTAGAGCTCTTGATAGTGCTCAGCCCATCTTTCCATTTGTTTACCGCAATCCTTGATGACATCGCCAGCAGCTGATTTCAGTGGAGCGATCTTGATGGCACTGGGAGCCTCCTTCATGTCTTCATACATTTTGTGTATATTTCCGAGATCTGAAGAGAGCTGTATGTCCCGGCAGAGATTAAGCCAGTAGTCGTTGGCACAATATCTTGCAATCTTTTGAGCATTGTTCCTCGCAGCGTGCAGTGCAGCAAGGGCTCCTTCTTGTGGGCGATTTGGGCTTCACATTAAGCGGCGATGGCAGGTTCCATCTCAGCAGCTCCTGCTTCAAACCAAACCGCTCTCCTCCCCATCTTCTTCTTTGCATTCTTCGCCTTTTCCAAAAGTTTGACTGAGGGAGTTGCTTTCACAAAGTTGTGTTGAGCTCTGAGCATGGCTGTCCTGTAAACTGACCTCCAAAACACAACAAAAGTGGTCAGTTTTAACTTGAAAATGTTCTTGTGTAGGTAGGAATTTAATAAGTGAGTTGGTCATTAGTAAAGCTGTCAACACAGTGCTGACGGCTCAGCTAATGTGCCACAGCATCTCAACTACATGTCCATTATTAAGACAACCTAAACAAAGGATTTTTTTTTTTTTTAATCTTTCAGTTAAGGTGTTTTAGTTGCTACATTTAACAAAATGTCTACAGTTGTAGTCAAATAGAACAGGTTTGGAACAGACAAACTATTACTCACATCTACTAACCAGACGCTGCTTTTGACAACTCTCCAGTGTAATGTCTGTAAAAAAAAAAAAGTGGTGATCAATGTGACGCAGGTGCTACAACCACCCCCCCAAAAAAAAATAAATAAAAAATATATATGTATATATATATATATATATGTACAGTATATATGCATATATGTATATATACAGTATATATATATATATATATATATATATATATATATATATATATGTGTGTGTGTGTGTGTGTGTGTGTGTGTGTGTGTGTGTGTATATATATGTGTATATGTATATGTATATATGTATATATACATATACATATATATATATATATATCTTTTTTTTGTTTTTGTTGACTGAAGTGCTGGTGGACACTGTTATTACTGTGACGCAAGGTAGTTATCAACACATTGCAACAGATAACATTGTGCATTCAAACTTACAGTTGTACTCAAGTTTATGAAATCCACATCACAGAATGTAGCTTGTAATAAACTTTCAAGATTGCTGAAATCCCAAAGACTGTGGGAGCTTTTAAGTACCTGCTGGTTGATGGTATTAGGGAAAGCAAACAGAAAACAAATCCACAAATTCTTCCAGCTGTCTACTGAGTGTATCAGAGCACTAAAACCTCTGAAATAGGCTATTTAGACATACTCCCCTGTCATTTCTACCTGGGATTTTTTTCAAATGACTGCTTATTTTTGCATACATAATAATGCACACATGCATAACATCAACGATGGGCTGAAAACTAATTTGCTGTGAGTGACAAAGCCATGACAAATCCTGACAGTGCGTCTTTGACTTTGTTCTGCTGTGTGGCTTAGCCCTTCTTTCTTCTCTCCTTTTAGGCTCACAGAAAACAAACATGATCCAATACCAGAATAATGGGATAGAGGCTGATGATGAAACTTTTGCTGTCATCACACTCATTATTCGATAAAGACACTAAAAAGTAGAAGAGGAATCGAGAGGGAGACAGCAAAGAAGAAGGGAAAAGCCACAGACAGCAAGGAGAACGACAAAGAAAGATGAATATGGTGAAGGAATAAAAGGAGTGCTTATTCAGTTGAGAAAGATTTACGACCTCATGCGGATATGGTTGTGAACTCTTTAGTGCTTTGCCTCTCTCAAAATTCCCCCATCGTGGCGCTTAGTAACTCTGCAATCCTGCAATCAACATCCTGTCTCCATGTAAATGTGCATAAATGGCTCCATACACAATGAAATTTATGGTCCAGACAACACACCCCTGGATTTAGGTTCAAAATCGCACTCAAAGTATTGATTTACACATCAACTTGGTTTCCAGCCATTAAATTGTAGATATTTATGCCTCTAAGTTAGATGATATAAAAATAATTATGGGAAAGGAATCTGTGATATGTCATCCTTTAAAAGAAGATGCATCCTGTATAGTGAAGCATTAATGAGTCATATTATGTTCAGCATTGATCACTGAGATAATTCCCGAGGTAAGGATGATGAGTCATTGTGGATGTTTAAACACTTTTTGATTTAGAGGGACCGTGTATGAATTAATGCTAGAGTGATTCCATGCATACTCATTTCAACTCGGTTGCTTTGAATGCAGCAACCACTACTGCTGTTCTAGACATAGCTACTAACTAAATACAATGGCTTTGTAGCAGTTGTAGCTACCAAAAACAACTGGTAGCTATTAGGTTTAGTTTGACATGTCTATAGTAGAAACCTTCAAGAAGTCCCTATTATCTACAAAATCAAAACAGAATGATCCACCATAGCATTGCAAATTAAAAGAGCTCCTGAAGCAAATTAACACAGGCCCATTTCCAGTTCACCTAAGAATTCGCCTGTTCCTTTTCGAGTCTGTATTTCATCGTTCATTGTATTTCTGTTTATGCAAACTATTACGCCGGGCTCACACTGGATGCAGTCCAGCTCCAGTCAGGACACTGCAACTAATCAGTAGTCATTAAAACCAATGTGGCGGCCCACACCAGCCATGGCTGCGGTCCGGCTCCAGCACCGCTCCAGAACCCGTCCGGAGCTCCGGAAACTTTCAGCAAGGATCCTATTTTTCCGCATGCCAGAGCCCTGCCGCATCAATTTAATCAGAAGCAAGTCGGGTGCCGGAAGGAAAGTAGATACATGTTCAAATCTGAGTCGTTTTCTTGCATGAACATTCTTTTTTTTATATTCTTCTGGTGGAATACATAACAAACAATGAAATCTAGTCATTATACGCATTAGAATAATTAACTATTTTGTACTTAGTCTTTGTGGGAAAGTCAGATGATAACAAAATTGCACAAAAAAATAGTTCTATGACCGGAGCAGCTCTGTGGTGCCAGTTTGAGGCGATCTCTACCAAATCAGGGTTCTTTTGAACAGGTCGAGTGGGTTGATAAAACGGTTATGTGTTTGTGACATGGTTTTTATGATGCAAATACGGTTTTTACGGTTTAAACGTGCATTTCCTACAGAGGTGGAGACTTGGGCTGCTTTTTATTATTGGACGAGTTTAACATATGTGTGGGCTGAAAGCGCGACAGATCTGGCAACCTTCTCCAGCGGACCGCAGACGGACCGGAGGCAGTGTGACTGACAGTGCTGCGGTAAATCTGTACCAGGGCCGGACCAGAGCCGCACCGTATCCAGTGTGAGCCTGGTGTTAAAGGGCCAAGAAAGAACAAATCATGTCACTCAGAAAAAGCCCAGAGTTGCCTGTGATGTGTGAAGTACATGCTTTGCATTCATACACATGCAGTCATTGTTATCAGTGCTGAGAATATCAGAAAGAAAATACATGATTGTAACTCCACTATTTTTACCTGTATCGTGCTTGTACATCCAGTATTTTGTAAAATTTTGCAAGATAACATATTAACAATTACAGATACCTCAGTGCGCTTGTATTAAATGGTATACTAAATGAAAGGATCTTCTCATCAGTAACTGATGAAGTCTTGTAGCAGAATTGGATGGGTGGAACTTCAGAGGGCTTATGGTTAAACCCATGGACCTGGTCATCTCAGGGGCCCTTCATTCCCTCATTCTTTCCCTTGTGGTTTTGGTGTGTTTTTGTGATGAGCTTGCAGTCAATGGTCTGTGGTGTTACATGTGGGATTGGTTAATTATTGTCCTCTCTCTTGCTGGGTAATGTTCTGATTCATTTTCTTTTCTGATACAGTGCAGCTGTGTGTATGCAGCATTTGGACTGTCAGATCCTGGGGTTTGCCTGTATGTGCATTGCAGTTCTTGCTTTGCTGGTTGTGGTTTGTGGGCGTGGGTTGCATAGCTGGTGGTTGTCGATGTCCACTCTTCACTTGATCAGGGCCAGTGCTCTCTCATGTGGTCATTATCCTGTCCTACATAGTTGGATAGAAAGGCCTCGTGCTTCACCAGTTGAAATGATGGATGTAGGAGTATAACCTCATCCACTTGAGGGTGGAACCTAATGTTTGACTTCTGCACCCCCTGCCCACTGCTGTAGCTATTCAGCTTGTGGAGCATGCCGCCTTTGGGGCTCCTGCAGTGCCCAGTCCGTTATGCATGTCGGGTGAGTGCTCGCTTGTGTGTATCACCTGCCTGTCTGCTACTACTCTGACAACTTACAGCTGCAAATCTGCTGTTTTTCTTTGCTCTGTTAACTGTGCTAACTGTAAACTTTAGCATTACTGTAACTATAGCTTTTTGAATAATGGTTACTATCCTACTAAAATTATGTTTCCTTTAGAATTAAGACATATTTAAGGTTTAACTATGTCTATTCTACAACAACCTGGAGGATCTCAGGCATAAGTAACATTAAATATTTGTCTGTGTGCTCAGCCTCTGTACATGCATTAGCAGACTTATGTCATGTTATATTACTGTGATAAGAGCTGTCAGTTGCTGTCTGTATGTTGGGAGTTTAACTTCGCTGTTTTAGGCTCCGTTTATACAATGGTGTTTTCAAGCTAAAACAGGAAACTCCCATTGTGTTTTGGGTTTCTGTTAAATGACAACGGTGCTTAAAGCCACTAAAAATGCCAATTTTTCAAAACAGCTCCCAGAATGGAACTTTTCCAAAATGGTCCAGCTCTGCCTCTGTGGAAAATGCAACTTTTCTGAAATGCTGCTCCTGACCACGTGTAACAAGTTAATGTAAAAGTAGGTGGACATTAACAACAATGGCAGTCTTCTGGTTTCAGGACTACCAGTCCATATTCTCCTGGGACTTGGTGACTTCATAACTGTCAGTCAGTTGAAATAGCAATCCAGGTTCATCATCTGTCCCTAAGAATGTCCATGTTCTCACCACTGTTAATAAATGCAGGGTATTGTTCTCTGCACACGTGTTTGGTTTCATTACAAAAAGAAACACCCACTGGTACCACAACTTGAAAATGACATTTTCAGCATTTCTGGGGTTTCTGTGTAAACAGGCATTGTTTTGAAAATGCTGCCCTGTTTGCATGAAATTTATCTGAAATGAAATTGCAAAAACAATACCTTTTCAGATGAAACATTGTTTAGACTGGGTCTTAGTTACATTTTTCTTTGCGAAGACATAGCTTTTAACAAGTATATTTTGTGGCTGTTATGTGTTGGCTCCTCCTAACATCTTTGTGCTTTGACAAGTATCAACTGATAATGTAATTTAGTGATATTTCACATCCATTAGATGACTAACTAGTTAGTTTCATTTGAAAAACTTTATTTGACAGCTAATGATAGAGCAAATTTCATAATGCTATTTCATATTTATACCTCACAATATATTTGGCAAAAGAAATGCAATGATAAATAACCTTTGCAAATTCAATTGGCTATTATTTTATTGTCTCATAACAGCTCTGTGTTATATATCATGAGCAGTGTGGAAGGACAATGGCTTTTGTTTTGCTTTATCAGTAAACCGGCTGTACCACAAATAGCCCATTTATAAAGTTGTCTATTTACAAGGAGAGTACACTCCTAGTTTGTTTGTTTTGTGGCTCCTCGATTTGACTTCCAAAGTTTTTTTTTTTTTTTTCCACTCAGTGGCACACTCTTGGGACTGACTCTGTGCTCCCCACTGCTGTCAGAGTACTGTAAGAGCCCGCAAGCGATGTGGCTTTGTGAAGTTCAACTATGGCAGTGCTATACAACAGGACTTCCTTGCACAAGAGCTTACATGAATGTTCAAAGGATGTACTGACAGTGAAAAAGGCAACATGTTCTTTCACTTGGGGTTGTTCAAAGAAGTTATACACATAGTTAAAGTTTGGTCTTTTATTCGAAAAATGAAGAACATTTATTTTCTGCTGATAATATAAATAGATGGATTAGAACAAGTATAAATGCAATGTGCACCCTATTCTTTTATTTATTCTAGGTTTATTTCCCATTTGCTTTGTTCAGTATTTCTCCTAGAACAAATTTAAAGTGGGCCTTTTTTGAGATATTATTATCTCGTCTCCTTGGTTTGACATCTGACGTTGTTAAACAAAAGGCTCATTGAGAAGTTATGCATATAAACTAGGTTTCATCCGCAGTGATAAATGAAACTTATTTACTGAAGTTATAGATATATAAAGACATAAACAGCTACAAATATTATAATATTATTAATATTAATAATAAATATAATAATATCATTTATATGATTGTGATTAACATGACTATTATTGCAGAACAACAATTTCGAATGTCAAGGTACAACCTTTTGTAAATTATACATAAACGTGGGCAGGTGATGAATTTGGATTGTCATTAAAACTATCTATTTCTACATCTACCTGTGCATGTGCAGAAGAACGATTCACTATTAAATGTTGTGCTGTCCCCCATTTCCATTGTCACAAAATGCTGTAGTGTTTTCAAAAAGTTCTGCCTTGGGTGACATTCTCACAATGTTCTGTTTTCAGTGGCTCTGAGCACCGAAAATGCAACAAAGGTTTTGTGCTCCCGCTTGAAAAGGTTGCCGTGTAAACGCTGGCTAAACCAAATCAACATTTACATGTCAGCTGACCTGAAAATCCCTTGAAGACGGATGGATCAGCATACCTGCCCTAATTCTGATTAAACGCATTCACAGTAAGCCACCATGAGGGGAACTAAATTAGTGGGTGAATGAATACAGACACTGACATAATCATCATATTGGTTTTGTTTCATCGGACAGAAAGCCTACGTCAAAAAAAAAAAAAAGAATCAACTGTAATAATGGGACAGAAAAGAGCATGCTGTGCTCTTAAGCTAAAAAATATATATAGACGAACAAATAAAAAAAAAATGGAAAATATGTGCCAAAGATAGAACAAAAAATAGACCAAAAAATGAATTATGTATTCACTTCTGATGTCCTTCCAGGTGTCATGAGGAACGGGGATTTTTCCTGAAGGCTTTAGAGGCAGCAGGAAAGTTTTGTCTCACTTCTCTTCAGCCAGTTCTACATAAACATGATTTGAGAGAGAGTGTCGAATGCATTTGCCTCTGCAGAGTGAATGTAGGAGAGATGCATGATAGGGGAGTGCTACAACAGCCACGACAGGAGCTTTATAGGTTTTAAAATGAAACAGGTCTATCAGACAGAGAACTAGTTTGAGCCAAAGTGCAAATGAAATAGAAGCAAACAGTATGACTCATATAAAAACTGGCCTTGGAAATATATAGCATAAAAATAATGAATACTCTGAGGAGTATTGCAAGCATGCATACATATCCTTGTGTGCATGTATGCCCCTTGATATTTTCCCAGATTTGCTCCAAAATCACCCATTGCAACTAAGCACCTGTTCATCTTCAGATTTAAACAGCAACCGAGAGCAGTGAGTTGAGACAAAGCGCTTCTCTCAGCTCCCATGCCAGGTATATCTTCTTCCCCTTTGGCACACTTCACAGGCATCCACCTCTCATCGTGTTCTGCTGGCATTCAAAGCCAAATTTCAGCAGGAAGTCATGCCAGGCAGAGCTTCTCACTTGCTGGCCTTTGGAAGTTCCAGCAAAGGAACCATGTTAACCTAACCAGTTTCAAAACTCCACAGAAGTTAATGTATGAATTGGAGGTATGACAGAGTGAATTGCTGCTTCTGATGAGTCCTTCGATCACATTGTATGTTACTACTTTGATGGGTTTCTATGCTTTTCACTGTAAATGCAGCCAAACCACGTGTACACAGGCTCACAGTGCCTGGCATTACCGTATTTACCAATCATTTTAGTTATTTGTTTTGCAGGAAACCTCCAAAATCTACTAATTCACAACTGATTGATATATCCAGGATTCTCCTTATACAGATGACATTGACAGTGAGCCTTTTTGAAGAACTAATGCCAGGTTAAGTTACTTTAGCCTCAGCTGGTTGGTTCAGGAGTATGATTGTTAGATTGTTATGATTGGGTGCCAGAGTATCCTGGACTCAAATCCTGGACAAGCCTTGATATTTGGAGAAGTGGTGGCCTAGATATAAGAGAAGCAGACTTGGGAAGGAATGGTTCGATTCCCACAGCATACAGGTCACCCACTGTGGGTCCCTGAGCAAAAATCTTGTCACCCACCAGTCCCCCAGAGGGCCATAATGTAGCCGTCCACCACATGCCAACAACAGGATAGGTAAATGCAGGAAAAAGACTTTCCCCAAGAGGACTGACAATGTACAACTACTTTCAATTTAGTGGCTAGCTTTTAGAGTGTCCAACAGAGAAACCACATTAAATCAACGAGCTGCAGAAGAAAACAAAAGTTAAATTTTAAATACAGGAGTGGTACCGAGTTTCATTTCTTGAATTCCAACAAAGATTGTTTGAATCCCATAAGGCTGTCAACCCCTTGTCTTTCTCTCTCCCTCTCTTTTCAGTCAGTCTTTCTCTCTTTTTTCTTTTTTTTTTTTGTCAATACATGAAAGGCTTATATTTTATGAATGGTGCCTCTGAAATGAGTCTCAATGCTCAAATTGGGAACAACTTCATTAGAGCATACCGTATGTCAAGAAAAATTAAGATAAAAAAATATATATATTTTTGAAATATGCTTTTATTTTGGAGGTCTCTGCTTTTGTATGTTGGTCTGAGTGGGTGTTTTCACTATAATGTTTTGCCACTTGGTCACTACAGCCATTTTAGATGTAATTTTTGGGTAATAGTGAGAAAAGAATGTGGTCATTTGAATTTCAGGTATGATAGAGAGACTGCATGAAAAGTAGTGTGCTTTAAGAACATTGTTCTCTGTTAGGGAATATCTGTGCTTTTGAACGTGAGTACAGTCACATTCTGTCTAATTTAGCTGACAGAGTTTATTGTCAGTAAGTTGTTTTTTTTGGGAACTGATTCCAGCTGACGGTGGATGAAGGCAGGGTACATAAAGAACAGGACAAGCACATCAAGAGAGACAGTCATACAATGTAAAGTGCAATTTAGTCACCAATTAATCAAGAACAAGAGAAAAAAGGAGTACCTGGAGAAAACTCGCTCATGCATAGGGAGAAACTACAACCTAATCTAAACCAAAACTCAAAACAAGGGCATTTGGGAGTTGAAGTTCCAGAACTGCTGAAACACTCATAATCAACTTAAATCTTTCCTTTGCAGGTAGCCAGGACTCATCCTGTACAGATGGCATTTATAGTGAGCCTTTTTCAAAGCCTAATGCCAGGCTTAGCTACTTTATTGGCTGGCCTTTGGAGGTTCCAGCATCTTTACTCATTTACTGGCGCTCTGGTCTGTAGCTCCTGTAACATAATGTGAATAAATCAGTTGAACTGTTGAGACGAGTTGAAAGAAAAGGTGACCATGATCATTAAATACACCTCAAAGGTGGACGAACAGATTTCTAGATGCAGTACCGATTTATTTAATCAAAAATTCCTTCCTGCAAAAGACTGTCAAGCGAAAATTAAAACAAAGGTGTAATTCAACATTTTTTGAAACTACAGGTATATGGATTTGATCAAAGTTATAGCTTAGAAAAAAAAGTCCTACGGAAAACATAAGCTAAAGCAAACCCAAAAAAATACTGAAGCACTGCCTGTGCATTTTGTTTGCTTAGTCTCTGCTCAGCAAGGAGGGTTTTTTCGACTAAGCACGTTTATTTATTTATTTATTTTTGACAGGACAGCAATCATGATATGCCATGAACAGGTTTCTTTACATATTAATTACATCCACCAGCTGGTGTGAGAAAAGATGGCTCCAGATATGTAGTCCAAGTGGACTCATTAGTTTTTGCCCACATATCTTAGCGGCTGCAGTACAATCTTGCATACTCATAAAAGTGGAATATTGAATTTTAGTCAAGTACAGCTTTCTTGTCTTTACTACTTTTAACATCCACTGCAAAATTGCCATTAAATTTATAGCTACTGCTGCACCCACCACACAAGAAGATGAAACAGCCAGGACTGTGTGTGTGTGTGTGTGTGTGTCTTGCTACATTTCTGTTCATACTTTTGGTCAATTACACAAGAAAGTTGAGCAGTTGAAGTTTTAACTGAATTTGTACTTCTACTTTATTGTGTTGAGAAAACAAAATATTTGCAGACCAGTTGTCACAATAAACTCTACACTCTTAGGAAACTGCTGGGAGTGACTACATTAGCCAGCAGAAACAGGCAGATGGCTGGATGTGAACATTGCAAAAACAAAAACTGTTCCTTGAACTTCATCTGAAATTGAAATGCAAGAATATTTTTATACACCCTAATCAGCAGTACTGTTGGTATGTCACTGGATGCTCAATTATGTAACACTGCAGATGGGATTATTATTGAGCAAAACAGCCTAGACTTCTTTTTTTTCTCCTTGGTGATATTTAATTAATAAAACAGATTCTCTCTTGAGGGTAAATCCACTGTTTTTATCCACCACCACTGCTGAGACTGAGCCTCAGCAACATCAATTTCAAATGCAAAATACAAGAAAGAGGTTTATTCTGAACATTTTTTTTCCTTAAATTGTTGTTTACATGGAGTGTCACTTCGATTTCTTTTTCTACTTAGAACCTCAAGTTACACTTAAATAAACATACATCCACAGACTCTACACTGAGCAGTCACAGGCTGAAGTATTGATAAGCTTGGAGGTATAGAACTGAAACTGAGAGGTTTTCCTTGTATTTTGAATCACATCACGATGTAAATGTAGGAATTGGTTGAATGTACCTTTTTGCCATAAGAATGAATTCGAATCTCCAGTAATTCCCTTGAGGGTCAAAGTGTCAACCAGTCAACGAACAACATAAATCAATGAATTTTGTTGCATTTAGAAGATGTGCATTTCAACAGTAGCCTTTTCGTCTTTTGCTGTTTGGCTGAAACCACACAGGTTCTGAATGCATAAATGAATAACAGTCTGAAGGTGATTTAAGTTGTACTGTGGAGAGCATATGCCCCTCTGACATCTTTCCTCTTTCTGTGATCCCAAATAAATAGCCTGCACACCCGTGTGTAACCTCCCACAGATATTTTTATGGCTGTACAAAGTGAATGTGCTGGTATGTATAATTGTCAATGCATGTAGGGAAATTTATTCTCTCTTTGTGCCGCATCTTTGGAACAGCAGGGAGATACTCTACAGCAACCAGGGACCAAATAAATTTCAAGGCCAACACCTCAGTTAAGGCCAGTAACACCCACTGAGCGTAGCTGTTTGATGTGGGAGGAAATTAAAGCAACCTTAGAGAAACCATGCAGGAAAAAAGAAAAATGCTAGTAAGGCCATTTTATACAGAAAGGTCCACGACTGAAATATTTGTACCAACACAAGGAGGTGGCAAAAGTACATGCTTTACCTCAGTAAATTACAGAAAGGAAAAAATGGTGAATATGGAATAACTTATTTTACTAAAATTGAGAGAAAAAAAAAAGTCACGTTTCCTTTTTAAATCCATCTGTTTTTGAAACAGCTTAGTAAAATTTAGGGTTGCCAAGACACTGCAGCTGATCTCGGTCGACCATGTGTGAAGACTAGGTGTATTCAGGACAGGTTGGCAGCCTGTCACGGGGAAAACATGGTCACATGATCACTTTCATGAAGACAAAACATTTAAGACCTGAGCTAAGAAACGTTTCCACTCAAGAGAAATTGATAATAAACAAACAAACATGGAGGGTGGCCCACGAAGAGGAGACACCGAGGGGTTGACAAATATACAAAATGAGACACTGTCAATTCACACTTCATGGATATGGAATACAAAAGTGATGTTGCAGTGTAGCCATTGTTTTGAACACCTTCTTGGGTGTGAAGTTCATATTTTGCTGTTTTTTCCACAGGTTTGACCTTGAGGCCTGTCATTTTATATTTTGTGTTTCATTGTTTTGTTTTTTTTGTT
This sequence comes from Salarias fasciatus, assembly GCF_902148845.1. Taxonomy (NCBI): domain Eukaryota; kingdom Metazoa; phylum Chordata; class Actinopteri; order Blenniiformes; family Blenniidae; genus Salarias; species Salarias fasciatus. The sequence goes on along the minus strand of NC_043766.1, from coordinate 29,586,739 downwards.
TTTGTTTTTTTTTTTCATTTTCAGACCTAATTGTGGGAAAAAGGTTTAGGTTCTAGGTTCATCTACAAACTCCATTCAGTCAGAGGAGAGCAAATAGGGACGCTTGATGAAGAGAGTTTAAAGGGTAAAATAAGGGAGATGTCATTGGAGTATTAATTTAACATTATGTGTCTTTCCTTTTTTTTTCTTCGCAAACTATAAAAACAAAGGATGCAAAAAGTAATGTAAAAATGGATATATTGTTGGTCCTTTTTAAGAAACATGCCATTTTAGATGGTTTTTGGCTGAACAACAGGAGAAAGTTAACCTCTTTTTACTTTGAATGCAGTATGATGCAAGGCAGTAACTAAAACAAATGATACATTTACAAGCAAAACTTCTAAATGGCATTCAATACCACAAGACATTTAATCTCCCAGTATCTTTTGTATTAAAGATAATTCCATAATGTTTTGTCCTACAGGCATACCTGTCCCTTTCTTTGTTGCTGTCTTATGCATAACATTATCACTCAGGTTCAAACAGGTAAGAAAGCAGATTTAGTGCTATAGCAAGTGAAAAGTTCAGTTTATCTCCGCATATAATGAAAGCAAAATCTGTAAAAATATATGCTGAAAAAATACAATCATATTAAAAATTTGTTTAAGTACAAAAAAATGAATTTGTACTTCTTTACGGTTTACCTCTGATAACACACACAAATTAATACAGAAATACACAGCCATCATTGTGACCAAATTATTACAATTCCCATAAGTGCCTTTAGATTGAGTGACAAGCAAATAAATATGCACTCCTGTTCCAATATGTCTTTTATGCTGCAAAGGAAAGTGTCACTTTTTGGTGATGCGTGTTGTGTATGAGGCATGAGGCATATGTTGTATACAGCTGGTGGTCCTCTGGGGAATTTGTCTCCGCCTTATGCACAACATGCTGTCTGCCCAATACAAATGAGGCAGCTGCAAAGAAGGGCAGATTCACCTCAGTGCACAGGATCATAGTGGGGTAACAACTCACAGACACCACTGCCTCATCCATTTTGCCTCATCCCCGCCTACAAATGCCGCCAGTATCAGTAGGTGTCAATTGTTTAGCCGGGTGTAGAAATAAAATCCCAGGGATAGGTGAAGAGGGAGCATTTATGAATATGCATTGAACAGGGATTATTGTGATTATAAGGACTCATTAATCTGGGCGGATTCCAGAGCTGAGCATGTCAGAGAAGATTTAAAGATTAGCAAATGTTTCATTTGTCAATTTGAATATTTGCACTGAAAACAGAGATAATTTCTAAGATTTCTTTATGTTGGAGGAGCTTCACATGCTCCCTTTACACCCACCACACTCATCACCCAGCGTGACATTTTCCCTAGGCTCCTTCGGAGCATAATGTCACAAGTCGGATTCTCTAATATAAGCCAGTGTAAACATTAGGAAGACATTTTTGGCTGAGTGAACGCCATTTAGACCTCTGACTGAGAGTGCTGAATCAGATGGGTGGGACTTGGCAGTGTGGTGAAAGAGAAATTTCCTGCGAGGATTAATGTTTCATTTTTACTCCTTTAGCACAGCACAGAGCTGCAGATAAACTCTGCACACAGACCTACAATACAACATCCCGCACACAAACGGCAGTGTTTGTTAATTACTTAATGTGGCCAAAAAACACTGAGGCTTCACTGCCAGCTAACTTGAATTGACTCATCATTAGGGTGCATTGGTGAGGATCCAGCTTTCATTCCAGCTTAATAACAATGTCTGTCAGATTGCTAGCAGTCCATTCCCATGTGGGCGGAAATAAGATGACAAGTATGTGCTTTCAGTACTTTGCTTGCCACCAGACAAACATCCACTACACTCAACAAAACACAAAAATATGAATGAAAAGACAGTTTAAAGAGAAACAGCATCAACAAAGCAAGATATTATCCTTAAGGTTTTGATGTTAATTGGAGACATGTGAGGTTTAGCTCCCTGTTGATTTCCACATTTTCACAGGTGTGACACAAATTTCCATCATACACTCCCTGCCTAGTCACTCTGGTTGCTTCTATCAAAGCAATGGAGTCTGAGTGAAAAGTAATTAGCACATTTTGTCTTCTGCCGGAGCTTTCCTGTCTGTGTTATGACTGGGGCCCGCTTCTAATCTGCTGCAAAGCTGCTTTGGATCTCATGTGCTGCTGCTGATCTCGTGCAGCTTTTGTTTGGTTTCACTGAATCGACAGAACAGCTTCAACAGCTTTATTTAAAGTCAGATATACTCTTATTCTGTGCTTTGTATTGGGAATCCTTCACTGACACAGGCATGGATGCAGGCTTAGCACTGTTAAAAAAACTCATCTGTAAACATGGAATGAAGGAAATGTGATTTCATTAGACATGGCAATCTTTCTCAGCCAATTTGCATCCACCTCCTGTTACACAAATACCACCCAGAGCAAGGTGACATTTTTGCACGGTCATTTCTATACTTGGTACCACCGAAACATGATGATAACTTTCATATTCTAAAACTTTTAGGTGGTGTAATGGTCAAATAGGAAGAAAACCTAATGACTCAGTTCTTGGAGAAAAATTTGCATTTCCTCTCCATTGCTTTGCATTTTATGTTTTGACGCTTTAAAATAACCACTGGAGTGAATTGCAGTGTGTGTGTGTGTGTGTGTGTGTGTGTGTGTGTGTGTGTGTGTGTGTGTGTGTGTGTTTAAATGTTTTCACTTTGTCAGGAAAGGAGTGAGATAAATTGATGTAAACATTTATTGGTCAATGTGATGCAATGATTTTGATTCTCCCAGGGCATGAGCCAAATGGACACCCTGTTACTAGATGTTCCTGTCGGTTTTTAGTGTATTTCAGCGGACAATTATGTGCAATTTGCATCCCCACAAGAGCTGAAAAGTCCCTCACTTGGCCCTTTCAGTGTATATTTTTCAAAAGTATTCATGAGTAATTGTAACAATATTAGGGTACAATGTGATTTTTACATTTTATCCATCCATCCATGGGCAGGAGTCCAAGCAGGGATGCCCAGACTTCCCTGTCTCTAGACACTTCCTCCAGGAGGATCCCAAGGCCTTCCCAGTCCAACCATATCCATTGTCTGCTGAACATCCACCATAAACAGATAAACATGTAGGATGCTGTAGGACTCGGAGGCTCTCATTTTCACCCGACGCGTGCACAATTAAAGGGGCGTGGCTTGGTCGCTGGTGAAAGCAGAGGGAGGGTGAAACCTCGAGACGGATAAAAAAAACAACTCATTCCTTCAAAACTCTGGACACGAGCTTTAAGTATTCACACACACACACACACAAAAAAACAAATAAATAAATAATAATAATAATAATAATAATAATATAATAATAATAATAATAATAATAATAATAATAATAATATAATAATAATAATGATAATAACAATAATAACAATCCCAAAACCACATTAGAGAAAACAAGGAGTAAAAGTTCCAGTTAGCATAGACATACACACAAAAACAAACAAACAAGGAGTAAAAATATACAATGCATTACAGTGAAACGTAGACTGGATTAGTGAACACCCGTGCCAACTCCATAATCTGTGAGGGTGAAGAGCTGATCCATTGTTCTGCTATGGCCATTACAGAATCTGCACTGTATCTGAGTTTCAGTGACTCATCCGAGTGGGAGACTGAGAAGTGTGATACTCACATAATTGGCACACACTCTTCAGTCTCCCTTTATTTTTGTTTTTTTTTGTTTTTTTTAAAGGCCAGGGCTAGCCTTTACCAACATACTCTGACTCTGTGCTTGAGTTTGCCAGGTCTACACTTCAGATAGTGACTAAATGACAGTTCTGCACCCTACTTCATGTGAGTTTCCAGAACATATGATCTCTGGTCAGCTGGAAGAACAATAAAGTTTAGCATTGACCTAAGAACCAAGGAATGCTGCGACCAAGGATGACCTTGCTGCCAAGGTCATCCTTGTTTATGAACATGAGTTTTTGTTTGTTTGTTTGTTTGTTTGTTTTATGGGGAACCCATGACGAGCGCAGGATAAAAATAATTTACTGTTTGGATTCAGATTGAGTAGGCTTTTCCATCTTATCCTGTCATTGCCAACTTGAGCGTGGAATTCGCCCAGTAAAATGATGGTGTCTGTTGGTGGTGTCCTTTGCAGAACTTCACCCACTCGCTTCAAGAATGTTGAATAGCCAGAAATACATCACACGCATTGGAAACTGATGATAAATTTCTTAGGTGGGGTGCTTCATTATTTTGTAATTTCAGCAAATATTCTGAGTGTTAACTTACAGTGTTTATAAACTAGATAGAAACGGATGCCACATAATTCGCCCCAAACAGCAGCTGGTTGGTTCAGTTTTGCTACTAATTACCACTCAAACTACTATCCAATGTTCTAAGCTGTTTATCACATACATTGTTAGTTTATTATTGTTTAGTATTAGTTTTTGTTTTTTGTTGTTGTTGTTGTTGTTGTTGCTCTTTTTGTGTTTTTGAGTCACTGGGGGCATTGGCGCCAAATGTCACTTTACTCACCGCTCCGCTGTGCACCAGGAAATGACATTAAGGGATTACTGGATCCCAATCTGAAGTGACTAGCCATTTAATCTTTAAATTATAAAATTACTTTGAAAGCTTCTCCACGTCACATAACCAGGAGGAACACTGACCCAAAGACACAACTTCTTTTTTCATTTTTTAATTGGAAACAAAAATGTCTTCATGATCAAAGAAAAGCACGGGGTGAAAACCATTATAAATATGGCCATTCCGATTTATCACAAATTCGTATATGAATTATTAGTTTTCCTGCAGAGATTTCACATAATGGATGGCACCTTTTTCCAGAGATGGAAAAAAAGTGTAACCAGCCACTTCACAATTAAAAAACAAAAAAAAACAAAAAAACAAAAAAAAAAACAACAAAAGTTTGTTCATTTCAATCAGCCCAACATCATGGAATCTCATTCTCAATATATAGTTAAATTATTTATATTTTTAAGCATTCATTTCACATTTCTTTACCCAATAAGATTGCTCTTTCAAAGGAAGAGGAAATGGGTGTTTTGTATTCAATTCATATCACTCTGGTCAAAGAAAGCGCCAAGTTCAATGTTCACATAGTTTAAAGTTTTATAAATGTTCTTTAACACAAATGTTTCCCACACATAAACTGAATCAGAAGTTGGCAATGTATTTCTTTTTAATAAGACAGATCTCACATGAGTTCCTGAGAAGAGCACTTCACAGTTTTCTTTGAGTGTTTAACAATAATACTTGCATTTAAGTTAAATTTGTGCTACGTGAAAGGTAGACATACTTACAATTTTTAAGTAGTCTACCTCAGTTTATTGGTTTAAAAAATAAAAGTCTCACAGTGTTATTTTCTGATTAAGGTCTCCAGCATGGAGAAAAAGTAATGAGCTAAAAAAGTGAGTCAAAGAATGATGAAAGACAACAACAAAGTAAATATAAAGAAGAAATAAAGACTTTGTAGAAAAGAAAAAGATGGGAGGGAAAGAGCTCATACTCAACATTGTTTTGAATAAATTGGTTGTCTCTTGTGAAAGGGACTTGAGCATGTCAAGTGTATGAGTGCAGTTTCTAAAAGGATTTTTTCCCTTAATTTAATCTGTGTTAAATATAAGGTAATAAAGGTATAGTGGACGATGTTCTTAGCCTATGAATTCAGGATGTGAATCTCAACTATTGGTCCTCCAACATGTCAATCACGCTGGAGAAATGCTTGCGTAACGCCGTCAAGCGCGCTCGTTCCCGTTATCTGCGCATGCGCATGCAGAGTGTTTATGTAGCCTGTGAGCTTCGGTTTGAGCCAGTCAGTGTAGCAGCATGGAGTTCACCGCATACTTCGAAATGGCAGAAAGTCGCAAGAGGAAAACTGTGCACGAAGTTTATGAGAAGAAGAGAAAGGCCTGGGAAGAAAGAGTCCCGACATTTGAGATAGGCGTTTCCTCGGGAGGAGTAGTAGAGCAGGTAGGACGGTCTGGCACATGCACGTTTTTCAAAAAGCGAGTAACAGACGTTTGGCTTCAACTTTTTGAGAAAATCCTCTGTTATGCCTTTCAATGTATCACATGTACACTGAAAATGTCAAGCCTTTTTTGTGTTGTTCTTGATGAATTTAGCCTATATGTCATTAAAATCGAAATGTTAGAACTACAAGAATTACATTTCTTTAAAACAAAAAAAGACAACCCAAAACTATAATCTATTGCCTTTTCAGTGATCTTCTAATATTTTGGACATCCACAGAAAAAATGTATCCATCTTCAATACTGTTTCATCCAAGTCAGGGTAGCGGGGTGCAGGAAGTCTACCTAACTGACTGAAGTAGGTTTACACACCTTGCTGGTCACTAGTCCACTGATAGACAACTAAGCACAAACTCTCACATTCACATGTATGTGCAAAATAGAGACAATAAGAGGCCCCAAATGCATGGTTTGGGACTGTTGAACTGCAATAGAATATCCTGAAAAAAATTCACGCACACATAGAAAAAGCTACTCTATTGAGAAAAGCCCCAAAGCCTCAAACCAGGAATCTGGTCGATCAAGAGTGAAAAGCCATTGCATGGCCACTACAACTGCAGAATTGTACACATATACTGAAGAGCCCAGTTTCACACAAAATAGAAGTATGAGTATATTTAGTTTGGCCTAGAGAAACTGATGTGACTTTCTTGAGTCTCTGTAGAGTTCAAATTAATGTCTTACGACAGTCTGACAATGAACATGACTTACAGAGGACATGGACTGTTTGCCCCTGGCAGTGTGCACCCAAAGCCAGCTTAACTTGGTATGAAAGTGGTCCCTCAGTGACATTTGTGCAAAATGTTTTGTTTTGTTTTTTTCCTGGAAGGTTTGAGCTGAGTACAAACTTTAGGATTAGACACACAGTGCAGTGCATCGTGGAAGTAAACTAAATAAACTTGGTTTTACTGCTGCATGGACTGAGTGGTAAGAACCGAATCCTGCTTATCAATCTACCTCGTCATTTATCGTGTTTAAATGTAAGATGTTTCACTGAGAGAATCATTAGGGAATCCCTCCAATCGCAGGCGGAAATGTGATAATTGGCAAAGAGACAGACTTTGGGGAGACTGTCCACGCTCCCGTTTGGATCAATAATGCCCACCTTAAATTGAAACTCATTCAGCCTGAACTGGAGACGGAGTTTGCAGTCTAATGACAACTGGGTACAAGGTTTCCTTCTGGTGCCTCAAAAGCTGTATAAAAGTGAATTTGCCACGACACCTCTGCTCACCTAATCCTACTCTTTGTATGTGCAATGGGGTTTCCTCGTGATTAGACAGAGAAGCCACCACAAAGAATCAAACCCTTCCTCACGGAGCAGAGATTGAAGTGCGGCTTAGTCATAGTCTCTTTCCTGATCTGCAGTGTAAACTCACCTTCATCGCTAACCGGTCTTCATAAACTCAAGCAAGACTCGCAAAGTATATTTGTGTTTTGTTTAGATTATTTTTACAATGAGAAATGGTTATTTTAAAAAAAACTGAAAAAACAACATCAAGTTCACAAACAAATTAATCTCTATTTCTCGTACATATTGACACTTTTTCACTGATACTGGTACTTTATTGATAGTTGACTGTTACAGGTACTTAGACTCATGTTATACTCTCTGTCTATATTTTTTTTTTTTATTTGGAATTAGTTTAATCTGAACTAAGCAATTCAGAATTATATTTGACGGTTGTGACATACTTAGGTCTCCCATGAACTGTGAGCTTGGAATATTGCATCATCACATCATATTCAGTCCAGAAAAAGGTGTGTGTGCGTGCGTGCATGTGTGCAGAAAACACATGGAAAACAATTATAAAAATAGTATCACATTTATACCACATCATGGTGTAGTGAGCCAATCTTGTCACATTTCCTAACATCAATTCAGGAAGAGACAACAGCAGCAGTGAAATAGGACGCCAAAGCAATTTGAGGGTTTTTATTCTTGTATGTTAATATTCTGCACATATTGAATATTTAGATATAGTTTACTATCTCATTAACTGTCTGTGTTTTGCTTGAAATGCCTTTTTCCCCACTGTTAGATTTAAGACCTGAAAACAGATTGCTTACATCTTGGGTTCTGTTTGCACATGTTTGTGAGTGAAAGGGCAAAGCCTTTGTGACATAGTCTCCATATTCTCCTGGGAGGTCATACTTCTGTAGTTGGCAGTCACCCACAATCACAATCTAACTTGATCGTCTGTCCATATGAATGTCTCTATTCTCCCATAGCTAGAGTTGCTGGCATACTCTTCTGAATGCGTGTGTGTGGTTTTATAACAAAAGCAAACATCACCCATTGGTGACTATACAGGAAAACTAGAGTGTGTTTGTGCCTCTGACATTACAGTGTGAATGTACACTGCTTTTAAAGCTTTACCATATAACTTTTCTGAAACAAACATGTAAAAATAATGTATTTTCACTTCAATTGTCATATCAGTGTGACCTTACATTGCAGTAAAAAAATCTTTTCAGTGGGGCTGCATTACTCTTCAGACATTTACACTCTAGAAAAAAAAAAAAAACTAAGTCTAATCTTGGTGGCATGTGTCTTCACCACATGAAATATGGGTTCCAGTTTCTCGGACGCCGCTCAACCAACTCATAATTAATAATTCTGAGCTGACATGTAATGTGTGAGGGTCATTGAGCATGGTAGAACAAAGAGGCATGCAGTACTCTTCACACTGGTTAGACTGATGATTAAATTCCCTTGGGAGATTTTTAATGTGTTTGATAGAGTTTAATCAATTAAAGGAGTGGAAGTACATGCTGAGAGTTTGATGGAAAAAAAAAAATTAAGTATCTCAGAAAAACGTTTGTCACTTGAGCAGGGTATCAAAGATTCCTTTTTCCTTCAAAAAACATCTCCTCATTTCAGTTTTATGATTATAGCAGTGGAGGATCCTGATCATTAACAGCCACAGCTGATCCAAAAACATCCATTTCCATTCAATTGTGTTGAAATCTTGTGACTTCAAATACTTTTGTTGTCATTAAACTTTTGGCAATGTCATCATGGATATGACTAATGCACTACATTATATGACTGTTTCTTCACAACATTAGGCTGGCAATATTTAATTTACAAAAATGTATATGACTTTTGGCCTGACCTTGAACCGCATAAAGTGTACTGTTGCTCAACGATGCCTTGTAGTTGTAACATATTCTCTTCTGAGTCGTACAGCCAAAATGATAGCGGACCCCGATTTTAAATCTTTAAAACATTAAACTCAAACCAATCTCTGAACAATAAAAAGAACAAAATAAGATCAATGATCAGATTTTAAAATCTGCTTTGCTTTTTTTTTTAACTGTGTTGTTCTGGTTTTCTTTAACATGTGCATATCCCATCAACACCTCAGTCCCCTCTGTGATCTACGGCCCTGACCCAAGAGGGTCCCAAAGTCCAATTTAGGATTGACTGCTTGAAGTGGCCCAAGTGGATCCAAACCATGCCAGCAAAATGTCACGAAAGGCATTATATAGCCACTAAATTCTCTTACTGTAGGGATTAAGTATTCATATTTTCTCTTTCCGCTCAAAGGACATTGCTACGTGTGACTGACTCTCAGAACCGAACTTGAATGAGGCAGCATATTCAGTAAGATGACAACAGAGGCGGTGAAATGGAGAGTTTGAGGGAGACAACCCTCCCTGATATTACCTCATTGCCTTATAACGAGGTACTAAGCACCTCATATAGGACTCCGAGAGGGCAGTAGTGAAGCTGCAGTCAGCACTCAGCAATGCCATATGAAGCAGATGCTGCAGGGAATTTGACGTTCAGGAGCCCACACTGCAGAGCAGAAGACACCAGGATTAACTTTCATGAGTCACTCGCCTCCGTGACATCGCGGCACAGCTAAAGCCCAAAGCATTTCTTCAACCTGTACAAAATAAACTGTCAGGGATCATTGCATCACCATGGCTAACCTTTCCACAGCTACCGAATGCAGTGATATCCATCCATCCATCCATCTTCTATACCCCGATGAAAAGCAGGGTACATTCAGGACAGGTCGGCCAACCATCATGGGCAAACACAGAGAGACGTCACAAATCTCTTTTCACTCTATGAGGAAGCCAGAGTAAAAGCCACGCATACTCTGACAACAAGCCAGTTTCACACAGAAAAGTAATGGACTAGAATTAAACCCAAACACACTCCAAAAATTACACATTGAACATATATATATATATATATATATATATATATATATATATATATATATATATATATATATATATATACATACATATACACACACACATATATATATATATATATATATATATATATATACACACACACATTACATGTGAACAAAATTGTTGGTACCCTTTCTTTAATGAAAAAAAAAAAATCACAGTGGTCAGAGAAATAACTTCAATCTGACAAAAGTACTAATAGATAAGAATTCTATGAAATTTAACCAATGAGAGTCTGGCATTCCTTTTTCAACCAAGCTTCAACAGAATTATTTTGAAAAAAAAAAAAAACATATGCAACAGGCCTGGAAAAAAATGATGGTACCCCTAACTTAATATTTAGTTGCACAACCTTTTGAGGCAATCACTGTAATAAAATGATTCCTGTAACTGTCAATGAGACTTCTGCACCTTTCAGCAGGTGCTTTGGCCACTCCTCATGAGCAAACTGCTCCAGTTGCCTCAGGTTGGAAGGGTGCCTTTTCTAGACAGCATGTTTCAGCTCCTTCCAAAGATGTTCGATAAGATTTAGGTCAGGGCTCATAGAAGGCCACTTGAAAATAGTCCGATGTTTTCCTCTTAGCCATTCTTGGGTGATTTTAGTTGTGTGTTTTGGGTCATTGTCCTGTTGCAAGACCCATGACCTGCGACTGAGACCAAGCTTTCTGACACTGGCAGCACATTTCTCTTTAGAATCCCTTGTTAGTCTTGAGATTTCATTGTGCCCTGCACAGATTCAAGACACTCTGGGCCAGATGCAGCGAAGCAGCCCCAGAACATAACAGAGCCTCCTCCATGTTTTACAGTAGGGACAGTGTTCTTTTCTTAATATGCTTCATTTTTCCTTCTGTGAACATAGAGCTGATGTGCCTTGCCAAAATCTTCCATTTTTGTCTCATCTGTCCATAGGACATTCTCCCAGAAGCTTTGTGGCTTGTCAACATGTGGTTTCCAAATTCCAGTCTGGCTTTTTTAAGATTTGTTTTTAACAATGGTGTCCTCCTTGGTCATCTACCATGAAGTCCACTTTGATTCAAACAACGAGGGATGGTGCGATTCGACACTGATGTTCCGTGAGCTTGAAGTTCACCTTAAATCTCTTTAGAAGTTTTTCTGGGCTCTTTTGTTACCATTCATATTATCTCTTTGATTTGTCATCAATTTTACACCTGCAGCCACATCCAGGAAGTTGGCTACAGTCCCATGAATCTTTAATTTCTGAAAAATATTCGCAACTGTAGTCACAGGACCATCAAACTGCTTGCAGATGGTCTTATAGCCTTTACCTTTAACATGCTTGTCTATAATTTTCTTTCTAATCTCCTAAGACAACTTTTTCCTTTGCTTCCTGTGGTCCATGTTGAGTGTCGTACACAGCAAATTTTCCAGTGTTGAATTAACTCTGAAAGTGTTAAGAGTGGTCTCATATATACACTGTTGTAGTGTTAAATGTAAGTGTTAAAATATACACTTTAAAGTGTTCATGCTAAGAATTAACACTGTATAGAGTTAAATAGAAACACTGGTCAACAGAGAGGAATATTAATATAACTCTACAGAGTGTCAGTATTAGAAAATTAACACGGGTCAGTGTTGAGATTTTAATACTACAAAAGTGTATATATGAGACCACTCTTTGAAGGGATAGTTCGGGATTTTTGACATGAATCTGTATGGCATCCCCGTCAGCAGTGTTGTTCATTCACACATTACCCCTGACAGCGTCCAGTGAGCGGACATCCTGTCCGGTTTAGGTCCAGAGGAAAGTAGTCCGGCAAGTTTGCCGGGGTCCCGAAAATAAAGCATTTTTCTTCTCAAACCAATATGTGTGCGAAAGAGTGATATATTTGCATCACAAAACCGTTGTCCACGAAAAAGTCAGGCCTCGTAAACGCTTGGCACTATTTTCTCTCCCCTCATATCACTCCGCGCCGTCTCCAGCTGCGGGCAGCCGCGCTGGTTTCACTTTGTTTACCGCTAGTAAAGAGCTAGCTAGCTCTAGCTCTAGCTGTTAGCATCTCTGCGCTGCCCGCAGCAGAGTTAATTCAACACTGGAAAATTTGCTGTGTACACTGCATGTCACCAAAAGCAACAGTGAATACCTGTCGCCCTATATATGAGCCACTGACTGATTATAAGATTGTAGACACCTGTGATGCTAATTCGTGGACACACCTTGGACTGACATGTCCCTTTGGTCACATCATTTTCAGTCTTTTTCTAGGGGTACCATCATTTTTGTCCAGGCCTGTTTCTTCAGTTTATTTTGTTTTTTATAATTCTGTTCAAGCATGGTTGAAAAACAATGTCTGACTTTCATTAGTTAAATTTTATAGAATTTTTTATTATTACTTTCGTCAGATTCAAGTTATTTCTGTGAACACTGTGAATTTTTCTTTCATTAAACAAAGGGTGGCAGCAATTTTGTCCACGTCTGTATATAATTGGACACATTTTACATATATACTTTCATATGTGGCTAAAGTATGCCTAACTTGGACACTGTTTTTCACTCCCAAGCAAAAGAAGGTGACTTTTTTGGAATACAATTATACATAACATAAATATACAAGGCTCATTGATAAGTGTGGAGTCAGCAGGAAGTCAGTAATTACAGCTTTTGTGAACAAAGAAGCAAAAGCCCTCAAAAGTCAACTCTACATTTAAACAAATAAAGCAAAAAGTTGGAACACAATCCTTCAATTTACAGAGTCAAACAGAGCCAGGAAATGTAAGGGATGTATTTTAACAGAGTACAATGGACTCAAATTGTCAATGAATCTACTATATTTCATTCCCATTCATGATCATTATTAATATGGTGGTTATAAATATTACTGCAAAGTATTTTAATTGATACCTGCTGTGCTTATGAAAGTTAACTCGTACTCTTCATGTAACACTTCACGAAAAGATGATATGACTACAGCAACCTGTTGAACTTATTATTATTGATGTGTCTTTGTCTTTTGATTTGAATGAACAGCAGTGTTTGGTTCTTTCATTTGTGTGAAGGTACGGTTCATTTTAAACTTGAAACCTTATCTTATTGAATCTCACAATAGCAGGCAATGCATTGCACAAAAAAAAATAAAAAGATGGAAAAAGAGCCTGCAGCTTTCGAATCATCCTTATCTTTCCATACATATAACTATCTTCTTTGGATCAGAATGAATGACTTTAAAATGCCTGGGTTACTGCACCTGGAATTGAACGCAATATACAGAAAAATGACAAAGGGGGAACAAACTAAAGTAGAAGGTGAAGTGTGTGAATGTTGTAACAAGTCTTTAAAAAGTTACATAGTGCGAGACACACTGCTGGCTTCAGGGTTATTTTCAACTCCGTACAGCTGCCTCAGACCCAGCTGGTGCTTTTACAGTGAAGCCTGTCACGAGTTCTCTGTGTTGGCCTGTGTGTCTCACTGAGGGGCCTTTGTTGCATGTGGCATGAGGTAGCCTCAGTGCAGCAGTCTTGAAGAGAACGCTGAGCTCCGGGCTTACTACATTCCCTCCCTGTTCTGAAGGCCTGACAGTCCTATTAGGACTGAACGAGGAGGAATTTGCCTTACCTTGGCAAAAGATCTCTCATAGCCCTTGACAGCTATGGCAGTTCGTCATGGCAGCTTGCTGATGAGCACTGTGCAACCTTCCCCCTCCTTCCTCCGCCGCCACTACTGCTGCCATCACCAGCCTCCAATTCCTCCTCTTCAGCCCTTCATTTGGCACACTTCTCTTCTTTTTCTTTTGACTATAAGAACAACAAAATGGAAATATAAAATACTTGTATCCCTTGCTGAGAGGGAAGAGAAAGCCAGATCCACTAAGGCAAACTATGAAGCGTGTTGAGTGACAGAAAAGAGTTGAAACGCACACAAGGCAATTTAGAAATTTATATTCAATCTCCCCCCTTGTGGAAATCCAAACCACACTCCTGGCATCCCATTTTTCTGGCTGACATGCCATGTAAAATTGATCAATACAAACTTGTCACCTCTAGCCGACAGGAGAGGGGAGATGGAGCGGCAGGTAACTCCAAGCACAATAATCAGTGAACCCTGCAGAGACGGTTACTGTTTACTAGTTGTATTTTCAGGTCTTCCGCTGCACTAAATTCAAAGGCTTTGTGAAAGATTACGCTCCTGCTTCTCATATGGTGCCTTATATATTCAGAGTTAATGAATATATCAATGCCAACCTTGCAATGTTGAAAGCAGCAATACTTCATGCTGTTTGTATTGTAAGGGACGCTTTCATGCCATCAGCCTGTTGGTAACTTTCTGCCCCCCCCCCCAAAGAAAGAACTAATGACATCCAAGCACAACTATCCCCCCCCCCCCCCCCCCCCCCCCCCCCCCCCCCCCGCGCGCACACACACACACACACACACACACACACACACACACACACACACACACACACTCCCTGAAAAAAAAAAAAATCACAGTCAGCCAACCTGAGAGGCAAAAGCACAAATAATTGAAGAATAAACAGGAAGTTAATCATGAGGCAGGCTTTGCTCAGTATCAGTAGGTTGTGGCCATCTGGCAGTGATGAGCAAGTGCCCCCTTCCCCTCCCCGGCCTGTCGACTGGGACCAGTGGAGACAGAAATCAGTCAGATGAAACTGATGCGGACATCAGGTGGAGGATCCACTTACAGCTCGTCTCGCCTGAGCTCCCTTTGACTGCTGGTGCACTCCGATACGCTGCCATGCCTCTGCAAGACAGTTCTATTTCTCCAGCCTCCTAAAGGTGTTCAGCAGTGACTAAACACTCCCAAATGACCTTATCAATTGTTTTATTATTTCAGCTGTGGAGGGGTAGGTGGGAAGCAAGGTGGCAGAAAGACATTTTCAGCTAAGAGATTTAGCTGGAATCCTGGCGGCCCCAGTGGGAGTTTGGTGCACGGCGATTATGCAAAACCTTCAGAGGCATTTGCGACTCAAAAGAAAGCAACTACTGGATGCTTTGATCATGCAGCTGACAGTACCTTGATTTCAAGGTCATTCTTTACAGCTATATATTTTCTTTATCATTCAAGACCTGTAAGCAGCAACTATACTGAGTGAATTATCACAGCAAGGTCTCTACAAGCCTGGTGGCTCACCAGTTCTCTGCATCAATAGAGGAACTTTTACATTTTTTTCTCAAGATGTAAAATGTTCTTAACTGCAGTCTGAGTGGATAATTGTTTTTCGTTAACACTTATAATGGTTGTGAGTTAAACCTTATGTGTGCTTTAAATAATGTGGTCAAGAGTAGGTCAACAATGTTTGCGCAGCCAATGAACATGGTGTTCCAGGAAATGGCATTGGAACACGAACATCAAAAACAGGACTCTCACGCTCGAGAAAATATGCAGAAATGAACACTTTGTCAATATCAAGTGCAGACCTCTCATCAAAGCAATACTGCATGCCACAGAGGAGCCATTTGTCCATTCTGAAGAAGCACATAAAAATGTATGATTTGAAAAATGGTTGTAAAATTACTTTGTTTTCCTGATGCATTAAGAACATTTATTGCTATTGATCATTCTTTTATTATTGTCCAATCAAAGCAAGTGTGAAAGTTATTATCGGGCAGGTGACAGACTGAATTCATGATTTCTGCTGGTTAGACACAAATATTCCGATGTTGAATGGCTTCTATTGAATGGGATTATAAACCTTTCACACTCTTTCACTGGTCTTCGCGGCACACTGTCACAGCATTTCCCGAGCAAACACATGCACGCTCACATATAACTTTTGTCCACGCCCACACGCGATAACTATACACACGTACATCCACTGCTTTGGCCATTTGTGCGCGTCTGCATGCCCACCAACACAGACACATCCTACACAGCACAAAACCATTAAGACCGACACAACTTGCTGCATATGCAAATATTACTTTCTCTATAACCGCACACAGAAACTCACATTCTGCCATTCATGAGCCGTGTGAATAGGTCACCAACATTCAGTGGAGCTCTGGAGTTTACCTAATAAATGAGGCAAATGTGCAAGCTAGTATCACAAAAAGTTTTTAAATCTCGTTCCTAAATAGAATTTCTGACCAAGAAGTTGCAGAAAACATCTCATAAATTCACTTTTTCTTCAGTTGGTTATTTGGAATGAGTGCAAATGCTGACCTGGAAATATTACACACTTTACCAGGCAGTCAGGAATCATGCATATGGGTTGATGAGAACTATATGAAGTGGAGTAAACTGAATGCCCTTCAGTACATATCTTCACTTCACTCCTACAAAACACGTAATGTAATTTTATATATAGGTATCACGACTGAGAGAGATTCTTCATAACTCACACTGAGCTTTTGTTTCCTTGCACTGAATGTTTTTCTATGATTCATGTGAAGAAATCAGTTGGTTAAACAAAGTCATTTATTTCAAATAAAGTTTGTTTGTGTAAGTGAAATTAAAATTAATTCGAGAAACAGGCAACATAAACAACAAGTCTGGTTAAACTTGAGAACGTGTTTTCAGTTACTGTAATGTGTGATAATAATGCCCCACAAAGTAACACACTGAAATGCTGAGTGTGGACTATGTTAATGTTCTTAAACAGATTTTTTGAGACTTTCAACTGTACCTGTTTATCTATTTTTCTGAGGTCTTTTTCAAATTTATCTGGGACAAATTTCTATTGTTTTCTCCTTAAATTCTTCAAAATGGTGAATTCCTTGTTTCAACCTCTGTGACGAGGGCGTAGGGCTGTCGCGGTATACCGGTAAACCTTTTTCAAATCATACACGTTTCAACAACACGTTTCAAGTACACTTTACACTTCAACACGTTTCAAGTGGCACTAGATCCTCCCGGTATACCATCCCCACAGAAGGAGACAGATTTGAAAGGAATTATGCTAAACTGATGATGGTCGAATGCTAAAACTCCATGTACCTGAGACAAAAGCCCTTTTTTGTAATTTATTTATGTTTATTTGAATATATCTGTCCTGATTTTCAATAAAGGTGGTGATGTATTGAGGTATTATTTTCAATTCAAAAACTGCTTTCAGTTACTTATTTAAAAGATACTGCACTTAGAGGTAAAAAAAAAAAAGCCACATGTTTTGACTGTAACTGTTTCCTTATTCTATCATACACCACACTATATTTTAATTAATATAGAAATGATTTTAATGCATATGCTGGAGCTTCATTACAAAACATGGTATTCACTAACTTATGAAATAAGCAAATAAATAAGCAATAACATACAGTGAAAGTGAGGGTGGTGGGAAGGACTGTCCTCACTAACTTTACTCTTCCTTGGGGCCCTGTTCTAATGTATATGCATGTACTTGCACACACCTTAACCATTCCTCCACTCAACACTCTCTCTCACACACACACACACACACACACACACACACACACACACACACACACACTGCGCAAAGGGACGTTCATACGACGTCTTTTTAACGTCATTTTTGGACGTCTAATTCGGGTCAGCAGAAGGTGCAGATCGTTGCTCCAGACGAAGTCTTTTTTTCTACGTCTTTTAAACATCGATTTGTGACGTCCAGAGTACTTCTATATGAGGGCTATTTCTTGTCCTAATGTGGTCTTTGTGGGACGTCTTTTTTACGTGCAAATGTGGTCCTTTTTGACATCTTTTTTACATCTAAGTGTGGTCCTTGTGAATCTTTTTAATGTCAAATTTCCACTCAGTTTAGATATTTAAACTGATTCCTACGTTCTGGAATGAGACTACCATCACAATCCAATTTTTTTTTAAACAAATTTTATTGCAAAAATGTCACTCACATTTGTACTCAAATTTAGTAAAAAAAAAAAAAAAAAAAAACATTCTCAAAATGTATTACAAAGATTTGTACTCATAAAATACTAAGAAAGCAGAACTTTTGCAATCAAAATGTATAAAAAAAACAGATCATTCAAAGTCATAATAAACTACAAACAATGCAAAACATTTGCACTCATAATATGTGTAACCTTTAACAACTGTCTGAGGTAAGGGCCTCCCAGATCCTTATATATATATATATATATATATATATATATATATACTTATTGAATAATGGGAAGCAACTTCTTCACTTAATAGACCACATTGGAGTTCCGTGAGTGCAGGGGATTGTGGGTAGGGTGAAAGGTGAAGGCATATAAACAATGGGGCAAGATGGTGTCGTATGATGAATTGTTATTGTGGGAGAGAGAACGTTTGGTGAAGTTTTTGAGAGACAGGGGTATCTCCACCTTGGAAAAAAAAAAGCTGAACTTGTAGCTGTGGCATACGGTGCCTCCTTTTTCAACATCAACAAGCTGCCGACCGCGAAAGAAGAGGAAAAGTCGAGCGCCGATCGCTACGGACCTCTATTGTTGGACAGTGATTATGCCCTTAATTTTGATCAGAGGGGAGTGTGGATAGGTGGTGAACGACCATAAAACGGTAAAGAAATAAAATATGTATAAAAATATAAAAATATAAAAATTGTGTTTGGTTTGGATTCCTTTGAGATTTGGTGAAGATGTGTGTGAGAAGCATGCAAAAAGTTGGAGCTGAAAGTTGGCTGTGAAATGTGAGGATCGATTTTCGGTTTGTTTTGCCCCTGACGGGGAGGTGGTCAGCTCAGACAATATTCTGCCTGGTGTCACGTTAAAGTGTATCTTTTCTAGGTCCATACAATATCCAACATGTTGGCGTTTTGTGTCGGGAGGTGCAGGTGACAAAAGCGTGTCAAATTGTTGCATATGGATTTTAAAGTTGTTATAAAACAAACACTCGGTTGTCAAAGTGCAGTTTGAGCATTCAGTTTATGAGATTACGGCTTCTTGCTTGAGACACAATTGAAAGAAATCGTCCTCATGGCATTTTATTCACTTTTTACTCATGTTGAAGTGGGGGCCGAACGGGTTAAGATCATTAGAGAGAGACCGATGTAGCACTAACTGAAAAAGTATGATTTTAAAATCGTACTATCATACACAAATAATTAAAAAAGTAAGATTATTCCATCTGTTATTTCGTCCTTTCTGTTGATGAGCTTCACCCAAGCCTTTCTCCTCAGCTCGAACGGTGGGGGGGGCAAATACATCTCCCCCACACCTTGTTTCACCCCATGGTGCTCTCGGCAGTCAATAGATCCCTACTCGTTCAGCGTATAATCGCCATTACCACAACCTATAACGGCACACACGGGCATAGTTTCGATGGAACAAGCTGAACAACAAGGGAGAGCTGTGGCGAGAAGAGGTTGTTTATATGCCTTGACCCCTGAACCGGAAGTAAACAGCGGGTTTTCGCACATGCACAGTCGGAACTCCAATGTGGTCTATTACTCTCCGTGAGTCAAGTCAGTCACAACACACACTGTTGAATGAAGCAAAGCACCAAACCAGAAGTTAAAAGTAAAAATCATAATTTACTGAAACAATAAAGTAAATAGCAACCGAAATCCATCTGTTTTAGAGGTTTTAAAGTCCAAACTAAGGCATGAGGGTCCCACTCACAAGTCAAACACACACCTGCCAGCTTGCCATCTTAAGTTGCAGGCCTGAGCGATGCTTGGGAGTGGTGAGGCCGCTTTGCTCTCAGAGCACACAAAAGAAAAGAAAGAGTCCCTGGTCTGTAGTTCCAGTACTGTGTTGAGTACCAGTGAATGAATCCAGAAGCGTCCAGATGATGATGATGGTAATCAGCTGCAGCGTCCAGGGAGCTTCTTCACCACCCGATGGTGGTGCGTCTTAGCCATCCTGCTAGCCTGACACGCCAGACTGTCTCTCCATGCTCAGGGATACATGGGGAAACTTTTTATATGTGTGTAACACATAAATAAAGTCAGTCTGGCATGCCAGACTACTGTCCTGCGCCCTCAGCGCTTCCCTTGGGGCCATGGTCTTCACCTCCAGGCCAGACCAGTGAAGAATCCAACACATGCTCCACCGTCTCCTCCTCCTCCTGACACACCTCACACAGCCCTGTCCCGTGTTTCCCCATCATTGGCAGCGTTTTGTTTAGAGCACAATGCCCAAGCCGCAGCCTTGTAATAACCACTTCATCCCTTCTGCTACCTCTTTGAACCCTGAGACCATTTACATCCTTCTTAATGTGGTGCAGATGCCTTCCCTTAGTCCCAGCATCCCACCGCTTCTGCCATTCCTCTTTGATCTTTTCCCACACAACACTCTTTGCCTCAGACTTGCTACTATTGATGTTCATGTCTATAGATCTTTTATTTAAGGCTAATTTTGCCATTCTATCCACATTTTAATTATCGCTAATTCCCATATGAGCTGGTACCCACAGAAAATTAACCTGGCTACCACATTGAGTTAGCGTGGATACACACAACAAAATGTCAAATAACATGCCTGGTCTGGTTTTTTGAGCAAAAGGACTGTAGACTTGAAAGAACGCCTCAGCTTTGTCGTCTCTGCCCACTTTAGAGCTACCAAAATGGCCGCCATCTCCACAGTGTACACCCCGAGGGCATCAGAGGTCCTTCTATTAATACTTATGTTCCTAGAAGGAACGGTCACTCCAAATCCTGTTTTATTGGTATCTGGGTTTCTTTGCTCCATCTGTAAATATATGAATGAAGGTAACAAACTGCTGCTGGACATGGAAATGAAACGCTGCAACAAGATCAGTTTTCCCTTTTGTCTTTCTTTTCAGGTCAAGAAGATGCCAGTCAACAACCGATGACACAAACAGCCAAAGAGGCACTGCAGGAAAAACTAGAGCAGGACAGATGTTTAAATCAGCTACACAACACTCCTGGGCTAACTGGTTTCCTGTCTTTCCAAAGTGATCCCTCTGACCTTTCCCATACTACCAGCAATCCAACAGCACCTCCCTGGTCGAGTGTGCCTCACCATCACTTCTGAGATGAATCCAATAATTAACAGTAATTTGTTTCCGTCTCAGGTCCAGTGGCATTTCTCCCATCTCAACCTGCAGTGCGTTGACTGGAGAAGTTTTAAAAGCACCACAACACACTCTCAAAGCCTGAGCTTGCACTACATCCAGTCATTTTAACACAGACGGGGCAGCTGAACCGTACGCCACACAACCATAATCAAACACAGATCTTATCAGAGCCTGATAGAGTCTTTTTAAAGCAGAGCAACTCGCCCCCCATTCTCTCCCAGCCACACATCTCATGATATTAATTACCTTTCTACATTTTGATTCAACTTTATCAATGTGGGCCCTCCACCACATCCGTGAGTCAAAGACAACACCCAAAAACTTGAAAGTGCTTACCCTTTCAATGTCCTCACCGTACAGTTTTAACTTTAAATCCTCACTCAACTTCCTTTTGGTAAAGAACATAAGTTTAGTTTTTTCCACCGAGAACCTGAACCCCCAGTCAAACCCCCACTCAACAACACAATTTATTGCCTCTTGGACCTTACCAACTAGATGCTCAATGTTCCTGCCTCTCTTCCACAGAGCTCCATCATCAGCAAAGACAGACTTGCCAATGCCCTCAGGAACAGCAAAAAAAAAAAAAAATCATTGATCATGATGACAAAAAGTAGTGGACTAATGGCACTGCCTTGCGGTGCGCTCCATGGCAGTAAAGCGTATGCATCTGACACACCTCCACTCCCGGGTTCACTCACAGACACAGAACTTCCTGTCTGTCGCCCTTCAAAATAAAACAAAAATAAAATACATCAAAACCCATTTCATACATAATATGTCATCTCATCTCTTTCAGATGGTAAATATTTTTAATCGACGAACATAAAGTTTCCCCGACTTTCAAATGTTCAACTGCATGTAGACGTCAACATTGAGTCCTAATTTAGACGTCCAGATCTTCCACTTCATCTAGACGTCGAAACTGGGTAATAATAAGACGTCCAAATACCTCACCTATTTTGGACGTCCAAAATAGGTCTATAATTGGTCTTGGACAGACGGACGCAATATGGACATGATCTGGACGTCCATACGACGTCCAATGTGTACCGGTACTGTAATACTCCATGTTGTCAGTATGGGTACAGAAGCTTAATCATCAGTGCTGACACAGATGCCAGTTGAAGACATAAAATAAATTATTTCCTTGAAATTAATTTTGTGATGCCTTGTTTTACGTCTATGATTTTAATGTAACTTCAAGTGTTTCTTTGCTTTTGTGAAGCACGTTGAATTGCCTTGTATGCAGTGGCAGCTAGATTGTCCATGCCCTCATAATCAGCTTCATAATCAACCCCAGGACAGCACCTATTCACCTCAGCAGTCAGCAGCCCTGTTTACATGGGTCCCAAAATCCTACTTATAATCAGATTATAAATGTCTCATGTCAACACCTAAGGGGATCTGATTCACTCAGAACATATTCAATTTCAAATTGAATTGTAAGAGGAAGCCTGCCCCATAGACAATCCACTTGATCCCTCATGTAAAAGAATGTGGATTGTGTTGTAGGAGTGGATTATTTGTTCTACGCATGCGCTCCATCGCAGGTAGTCATATAAAGCCATTGACATAATGCAGGAAGCAGAAATTTGTCAAACATCAGCAACCCACCCAGCACCCCACACTGTAAAAAAAGTTTGTAAGAAATACAGCAAAAAACTGTCAAACAGCAACAGCAAAGCACCGTCAACTCCAAAATTGTGTATCACTGTAGCAAATACACTGAATTTCTGTAAATCAAGATACAGTACTGTTATTTTATAATATATATAAAAAACACACAACTGTACTGTGATTTTTTTCAAAGAATTGTAAAATTTATGAGGAAATACCATAAAGACTAAAGTGCATAATAAGTCTATAATCTGCAGTATTATTCAGGATAATCACAGATTCCACAGATGTGGACATTTAAATTTACAGGAGAAAACCGTTAATCATTCAGCATGATTTGAACCAGTGATCATCAAATGGCGTCCCGCGGGCCAAACCATCCAATCCGGCCCACGACTGGATTGCAACTGGCACACGCACGCACACAGGCAGGCACACACACACCCCCGGGCCCGCGACTGTCCGCACACCCCGCACCCGGTCCGATCCACTCGCATGCACCCCGCCCCACAAGCCGCATTCCGAGTACCCAAAAAAAAGTGGCTTGACACCAAACCTAATTGACAACCACTGATATACACTGTCATTTCTACAGAAAAAAACATTTTCAAAATGTGGTCCATATATTGCCGATTTAAAGAAAAACAATATTTCACAATGGCATATTATCAGCTGTTGTTATTTAATGCTATTGACTGACGGTTTGGAACGCAAGTTGAGCGTATAGTTGATGAGCATGTCCAAGAACAGAATGCAGAGATGGCCATCTACTTTGTCACCGTAATTTTTACGGGGAATTTCTGGCAACCACAGCTAACAGTATTTTACCGTAAATTCTACAAATTTTTTTTTACAGTGAATCCCTACTGGACATGCACACATTTCCTTGATTCTGACCCGTACCTCCAATGGTTTTCAGTCATCTCCATCTCCATCTCCGCCGCTCCTGCAAACAACTCCCAGGTATCCCAAAGTTTTCATTCATCTCATCATTCATTGTTAACGAGGACGCTCACTCCTTCAGTTCACTCATTCACTTCCACATCTCTCCCTCAACACTCCCTCTCTGGACTATATTTGAAGCAACTCAGCTGACTGACTGACCGTGACCAGATGAATATATTCAAGGACTGAGGAAGTGTTTTTTAAATTTTTAATCACTCGGACTGAATCTCTTTTGTTTTGTTATGAACTTTCTATGTTCCTGATTCTGGTACCATTTTCTTTGCTCATGAGGACTTCTTTCCTTGAGAGGGTGTTTTTTTTTTGATGAACTGAAACAAATTAACTAATGATAAACTGAACAAAATTAATTTTTGTCAGACTCAATTTTCCCCCAAAAAATGCAGTATTTTGAAAATTTGGAACTTAGTATTCCCTTCTGTGCTTTGTTTGTTTGTGTTTCTTGGATTATTCTAATTTATTGAAAGTGTTGGGGAAAAAAAACGTTAGATGAATTCTAAAACAACCCTGGACTTTACCGACTGACAAACTAACATTTTATATGTCAGGTGTTTCTCTTTCTCGGGGGGGGGTTTATAGCATTTACAATTCAATGAAGCTGTATTTTTAACCGAAGACTGAGCGCCTAAACTTTTAACTCCAGTTGACTGTAACATCTGTGACTGACAGGCCACAGCTTAAACAGCTAGCTTAAACTAAATTGCTAGCTTAAATTGAGGGATCGCATACAGAACTTCAATCGTGGCTGATCCATTGATCTAATGAGACAACCTGGGCTCAACGGGTGCAAACAGTTTCTAATTGGGCATCAATCAAAACAGCTGATCCATTGATTGATTGAGGCAACCCAGACCCAGGGGGTGCAAGCGTTTACTTAACCCTGGGCTCCTAACATGTGGAATCAGCTCCCAGTTCTGCTCCTTTCTTTTGTTTCATTGTAATGTGTCATACATGTCATTGACGATAGTTCCTTTTGTACCTTACTCCCTGTTTATACATGAAATGTATGTGGATACAAGAAATGGTCTCTCCTATATCCTTCTCTTTCTGTCCCCTCACCCCAACCAGAATAGCAGAAAGCCGCCACCTCTGAGCCTGGTTCTGCAAAGGTTTCTTCCTGTTAAAAGGAAGTTTTTCATTTCGGCAGTCGCTTATGTTTGCTCATATGGATCTGTTGGGTTTGCTCTGTAAAAGTGTTGAGAAATGACTATGTTGCAATTGGTACTTTATAAATAAAGTTGAACTGAATTTAATTTAATAACAGAAACATAATACAACTTTGTAACTTTGTGCAAAAATAAAAAGTTAGGCCTGCCAACAGAATTACAAGTAAAGTATGTTAAACAAATAACTAAAGGCAAATAATAGGTTTCATTGACCTGCACAACATGGTTCATAAGCTCAACATTGAGATTTCTATGAAATGTAATTTTATGCTGACTGTAGTTAGATTGTTATAGTGTCTTAAAAACATTTTGGTATATGTATTCAGATCTCCAGTGCTTCTTGGGTTATGTACCCTTGATCAGAGGACACCTGTCACAACAAGAGATTTAACCAGCACCCATTCAACCAATGACTGACATCCAAACCCTATTTACTGCCAGGTAAAATCGACATCTGTGCCCCATCTCTGTGACAAACGATACATGAAAATAAATTAAGGAGACATCGATGTCCGTTCCTTTTATGTGCTGTAATTGATGATCACAGTAAAGAAGTGAAAGGTTAGGGGAAGCCCACTGCTGCTAAAAAGTCCACATCAAATATTAATGAAGAGAAGCCTGGGATGATTCAGCCTGTGTATTATTAATGATGACATTGGTAGAGTCAAACTGAGTGAAGGACACCATCTGTGGATGCTGCACACTTTGGAAGCTCCAAGCTAAATTACCTGCATTTTATGAATTCAGGTGTTCCATAGAATCAGGGGGGAAAATAATCCAATTAGAGTTTGCAAATAATTTTTGAGTGTTTGTATAAATATGCTTATAAAAAGGCAGATAAAAACCTAAAACCTACAGCTGTACGAGAGTGCATGAATTGAAGAAAACAGGTGGCACCAATAAAACTTAGGGGGATTGTCCAGTGCATTTTGTTTTTAAAACTAATGCCACCTTTATGAGATAAAACCAATTTAACTATAAAAACACAGCACAGCTCACAGTCAACTGGTATTATTTGGGAGTTGCCAAATATCCCAGACTACAGGAATTAATGAGGCTGTGCTGTGCTTCACTGGATTTATAGAGGTGAATCATATCAAAGTCCCAGTGATGTAGATGTTTGCACAAACTTTTCTAACCAAGCAATGTTTGCATTTCCTGTCTGGGCAGTTTCTTTTACACAGATGGATTGCACTTGTGTGGCACATTTTCACCACTTGAGCAGTCCCCAAAGTGCTCTGCATTGTAAATAACATAAACACTCACACACCAGTGAAGGCAGCTGCCATGCAAGGTGCTCCGTCCATCCATTGGAAGCCAACACTCCACCAAATGGACAGTCAAGGAATCGAACCTTCAATCTTCCAATTAAAAGATGACTCCCTTTACTAATTGAGCTACAGAAACAAGGCCATGCCATGTTAAAGAGGCTTACAAACAAACTTCAATTTCTTATATTTTTGATGAAAAAGAAAAAAAGGAAATGACAGCATGCATGAGATGCCTGATGCTTTCCGACAGGCAGCAGTTTGTTTTGTTTGTTTGTTTTGAGCTTGCATGTTTAGTTCAAATGTCCTCAGCGGAAATATTTGAATGTGGGTTGACCCAGCACTCACATAAAAGTTCTCCTTACATGACAATATCAAGTTCAGGTGTTTTCATTTCAGAAAAGGTATGCATTAACACAACTTTTTGAAAACATTTTAAACAGACGACCAAGTTGGATTGTTAATATGAGTGACTCAACTATAAAAACAACCAATTCCCAGGAAAATATAGAGTGGCTGTCATGCACTTTGGAGGTCACCATTGCTGTTATTGTCCATCCACCCACATGTGCAAAAGGATTATTTACTACAGCTATGCTGCAAATGCAAAGTGGCAGCATTTCAGAAAATGTGCATTTTTCCAGGGTTCCCACTGAGACAGTCAGGGTTGGGAGGGTTACTTCAAAATTGTAATCCGGTACAATTACAAGTTACTTGTCAAAACATGTAATCAGTAACTTACTCTAATTACTTTAATTAAAAAGTAACGTACCAGATGACTTTTAGATTACTTCAACGTAAAGTGTCACAATGTCTGTGTACGACACGTATGTCTGTTGTAATTCTGGTATATTCCCTCTGATTGTCAAAAGTAATCCTGCTCAGCAATCTGCGTTTTTATCAGATACACCAGTAGCAAGATTACATATTTTTTTAAGTACTGTCACGTATTACAGCTACTTTTTTTGTAGCCTTGTTACGTAATGCCGTTACATGTAATCCGTTACTCCCAAACCCTGGAGACAGCACATCCAGCTTTCGAGCTATTTTCAAATAGTTGCATTTTCAGTAGCTGCAAACACCATTGTTGTGTAAATGGGCATCCAAAATGCAACAAAACATTTTTATTTTCACCTCAAACTTATTGTGTTTTTAATTGTTATTATTCAAATAAGAACACTAAAAAAAAAGGTCTAGTATTTTCAGATTACCCTAAATTCTAATATCACACATTCCTCCAATAGTGCTTTCCCTTTGCATGCATAAATTCATCCTCACTTTATGTCTTACTCATGCTACTCCATTTGCAGTATCGTAGCTTTCATCTCAATATCTCAGGTCTCAGACTTGTGTTTTGCTGCTGCTCATCTGGTGTTGTGCCTTCCACTGTTTTGTGTTTACTCATGTTTCATATCTTTATAGTTCAAGTCACTTTGGTTTGACACTTTGAATTGGGTCTTACCCTATGTGACTGCTCCTCCCATGATTACTCTTGAGTGTTGTCAGCTGTGCCTCATTTATCTCCATCTTTGTGTGGGCCTTCTCCACACTTGTTAGGTGTCTGTTTCTTTATTATATGTTTTCCCACTGACATCTGCCTGTGTTGTAATTCTCATTCTTGCCTCTCTTCTTTGTTGCCTCTTTTCTTGCATGTTACTTCGATTTTAGCGTTTCAGTAAGGCGTTTTTGTTTGTTTTTTTGCTTTTGTTTTTTCATTCAAGCTTTGATAAAGGTTACTTGATTTACCATAATCCATTCTGTGCACTTTGAGCCATTTGCCAACGTCAACCATTCATAATGACCAACATAGACCATCACCTGCCCAGTCGAGGATAAACCTTGTGTTGAGGATTTTTTCCACAGGTCATTAAGAATTTCGACCTTAGTTGTTGTTGACTTCCTGGCTGGCTTCCAGTGTCTTCCAGGGTGTGACTGGGTTGTAGTCACTGCCCCACAGCTGTTTTCTGGGGAGTGTAGCAGCTGAGCCAACGTCTGGGTCGAGCAGAGTTGACGACCCTGCCCAACATCTCCACTCTGGAAAGGGTCCACACCACAGGACAAGCATGGCCTTCCAGTAACATCACTAATCCACCCACCTCTCCTCCTGTGTGGTTTGAGTCAGATTTCTCTGTAAGATGTCTGGAATCAGTTCCTTCAGTGAGCTAAATATTTTTTATTAAAATATGAAAATGAGCTTTATCTTTGTAAATATTGCACCTTGGAAAATGATCCTGCCAGAAAAGCAGGTGCATAATCGATGCATAATCCAGTGGATTGGTTTTGGTTGGTAAAATGGCCTCTGTGTTGAGTTTTGCTCTGTCTTGATGGTTTTATATTGTTCACATTGCTTATTGTAGTTTTTAAACATTCCTCTTTGATTATTTCTGTGATATATGCATAAGTACTCTTTGTAATACTAATCTGGATAAGTGCTGTCAAAATTCTGCTCATGCCATTTGTTTCAGTTAGTTAATAGTAAATGCATTTTACCATTTCATGAAACTACTTTTTCTACCTACAAGAAAAAAAAAAGTGACAAAATATCTTTTTGAAGTGATGCAGCCTTCTGGAGATGTTTGACATTGGTCTGATGGTGGATTGTAGCTGTTTAACAATCATGGGTCGTCTTTACTGGAGCTTTTGTTATAAGCTGTTCCAAATATTTTCCATTTACAAAAATGGCACTTTTCAGAGACTCTTCTATGCAGTCATGCTGTTTCGACGGATTCAGTGTGAGCTCATGAATTGTTTTGCTGAATTATGCTCTGAAAAGTAACTTTCCAGCATTGATGGTGTCTTTCAGAAGTGTGAGTTGTCCCTGATAAAGGCACTAAGTCTCTTTTGAAATATGTTTCACTTTGATTCACAGGAGACAGCATATCCGCTGTTTTCTGTCCAAAGCTAATAGGCTTTGGACATCCAACCACAGGCAAGGTTTGACCCAGACAACACTTATATGCTTATGTTTTCTGACCTATGATTCAGTGGTGTTAAATTCATTTGAGTTACGGGTCTCCTTACAGCCCAGCTCGATTGCAGTAGTGCCCAACTGTTAAGATTATATCATAAATATAAAAAAAAGAGCATTCTTAAAAATCATTCTCTTTGTTTTATTTTTTTTTTTCTTTGTTTTTGCATGTTTTCAGTTAAAAAAAAAGAATATTCCACTGGTTTGGCCTGTAAATTTCTGGAGCATTCAGTGTGAAGGATGTTGTTTCACAAGCAACAAGGCAGCTAGCATTTATTCTGAAAATTCTGCTATCCACTGTTCATTTTGAAGTTGCAGTGTTGTGTTTTGTGAGCGACTGTTGTATATCAATGAGACCTTTTTCTGATAGATTAGGATAATGAGGGTTTTTTCAATGCAATGAATTCCGTTGTTTTTAAATTACTACAGCCAACCACATGGGTTGAACTGGATCAATGTGAGGCAGTTTTAGCCTGTTGAACAACACCTAATTGGTTGAAAAATGCTCCTAATTGCTAATGATTCTTTCAGCTTTTTCTTCAAATGTCCCAAATTTTCATAAGGTAGTTTCTCTCATTAAATGCAACGTGAACACAAATTCCCTGATGCGATAGTGAAATCTATGTTCAATTGTTAATAAGCTGTGGTTTTAAGAAAGTTATTTCACATGCCTTTTCAACCTCTCTAGACTTGCGGTTGTATTTCCTACCAGGTGGTCCTTCATCTGTTTGCCACTAATGTAATTAATTTCACACCTATTGACAGCGATATTGAGGCATGTCTGTTTTAAACCATTTCAATTATCTATCTAATCTAACAAGATGGAGGAGAAATCAATTGCACCGTGTTACTGCAACGAACAGGCTGTATTAGGAATTCCTCAACGATCTTTGAAAACAAAACCAATTTGGATTTATTGTCTTTAGAAGTTTAAATGGACAAAAATCTCAGAGTTGAGGGGATTTGTTAACAGGTACAACATCTAATTCGCTTTGAAAATTCAGCACAACACCATGCTGAGACACCAGCAAGCACGTATGCCTGCCAGTATGTCTGAGCCCACGGGTGCAATATGTGTGTGTTCCTGTCCAGAAGCAAATCCAGCGGACAGATGTTGGCTTTTCTGCATGACGGCATGGAGCCAGGCAACCCATGAAATATGGCAAGAGAAAAAAAGAAAACTCAGTAAAATGAGAAAATTGACATCCTCAGGTGTAAACTCACAAAGAAATGCATTTGTTGCGGGTGTTTTTCACATTTGCATTACACACCACCTGCTTCCTCATCCAAATATGCAATGTGTTCATTGATTAAGAACAATGAAATAAAACACTATACTTGGCAAAGATGCCCGACTTTGTACATAACACACCTGTCCATTTTGGATCACTCAAACTATCCTACTCTCATGGCTGCTTGGTGATTCAGACAGAATCTCACCCTGCTTGTGCATACCAATATGTTTCATTTATTCAGTTTGGTGCTTAGTGTGATGTACGTTCAACAAGTGGGACTCAGGATGGGATATTATCAGTCTTTTTGAGCCAGTTTGATAGATTGATTGCCAGTCATTGTTTCCCTAAAAAAAAAAAAAAAGAAACATTAACCAGGGCCAGCCAGACCCACCTTCCCCTCCTGTGTGTCAGTGTAGATAATGGCCTGGCCTGACAAATGTACTACCAAGTGGAAAAAGAAGGAAATGCTTGGTCTCATTTGCTTTTCTTTTTACCAAACACACTCATCTTGAGCGGCTTCATGCCCAAGCGTCTGCCATGTGGTGCCACCTGGAAAATTTGTTTTGATGGCACATGTGCACATGGGAAGGCTAGAAAATGATTTGAAAAAAGCTAAAGATGTGTGTTGGCTAAGAGTGTCGACTCATTTGAACAGAAGAGACGATGTCTGCAAGGTGTGAGGTGTTGTTTCAATTTGCAGGAGTGTTTTTGTAATGGTGTGAATTGGGTACAATATAAATTTACTTATTAATAAATGCATTTAGATCAAAATCTAATAAAAAAAAGTAGACCTTTGACAATATAAGCACCATATGCAAAATGTTTTCAAGTGAAACAGGAAACTTTCATTGCATTTTAGGCCGGTTTGCATGACTACTGTGCTCGGAGCCACTGAAAACTCAACCTTATGAAAACAGCGTCCAAAATTGTACTTTTTGAACACTAATGCTCTGTCTCTGTGGAAACAAAGAAAAAAGAAACCATTTGAAAATAACTCCCAAGATCTAACTTTTAAAAAAAGCTCCAACTCCATCATCACCAGCAGGCAAATTCTGTGACATCTACCACATTAGCTAACCTTCTATCCTGCAGACTTGTCTTTATATTTTACTGTTAAGCCCCTCTCAAAATGTATATGTTATATTTATATACTGTTCAGCATTGCAAAATCACTGTTGCCAGTACTTTTAATTTTCACTAAAACTCGAAACTCATACTCTGTGTTGAACAACTCATCTTAATATATTCACCCCTTGGATTAATAAAACATTTCTGAACTATTACAAAACATTATAAAGTATAATTTATCTCCCCTCAACAATTTATCTCAAAGGCATATCACCAAGCATCCCACAATCCTGTTTTGTTTTGCTTTTAACATTTGGACAACAAATGTTTTTGTTTTGTTGCAATTTCCTATTATTAAGTTTGGATAATTAATTAGCAAGATAATGGTTAACCACAGACACAAACTATCTCCACCAATATTCTTGTCTTTACATAACTGAAGGTAGTCACACAAGCAGAGGTAAAACATAGGGGTACTTCACCTGACAAACTATTTTAAATGCAGATTTGCAAAGAGCTGACATTTTATCTTGTTAAACTATTCAGCCAAAGGCAAACCTGTTGGGTTTATAGATGATCAAATGTCAGCAAATTCACATCAGCCAGTCTTGTGATTAGAGATGATTAAACTAAGATTAAACTGAGATGAAAATCATGAAGAACAATAGACCTGCTGGAGATAATCAAAGAGACACTAAACCTTTGTTTAAGTCAAACCTTCTAAATAATTTGGCATTTTGCCTTGATTAAAAAGAGGCAGCAGACTGGCTGTGAGGACAGAGAGCTGTAGAAAGATGTATAATAAAGGTCCTGCCAACAGGGAATCGAACCATAGATTCGCTGCTGACGGCTGTGAGGTGTGCGCCCTTTGTACACAGACTTTCTTTCTTTTTGTCCTTTATCAAGTTTGAAACTTGAGTAAAAGCTACCCTGAAGATTACATGTCTGCGTTTTTTGTATTTATTGGAATAGGCATTCTCTGCTTCTACTAACTCTAACGTTATTTGCACCCCTATTCATTCTGGCGGTCTGCCACAATTCAGTTGACTTTCATTCATCAAAGGGCCGTCTGCACAGGCTGCACAACTGAGAGATAAGGCATTATTGTGACCCAAATATTATAACGCCAGGTTCCGTTCCAGCATTTTATTATACTAAAACCAACTGGCAATGTTTCTTAGAGATGATTTTATTATGAGGAGGAATTTCTGTGCTGTCAGTGGAGGAGTATGAAAACACACTGCTTTATTCTGTTAACATTAGCTTATAAAAATGGTCTCTTTTTCACCAGTAAGCATGCTTGACATAAAGCTGAACATGTAGATGGAGACTGTATTGATTTTAGTCCCAGGCTTGCTAATGGTGAGAATAAAAAAACATTAGTGTGAAGTGATGAGGTGTTTAGGAAAAAGCTATTTGTCATCCCCCTCTGACCTCTATTCCTAATCAATGGTTTCAATTTGTGCATCGATAAAAGCGAACAGGCTTAATGCGAGGACGTAACAAAATGCTACAGGGGTCACATTAAAAATGCAAGGTGTGGTACGTCTATCCAGTGCCCTGACTGGATGTTGTCCAAATATAATATTGTACCACTGCAGCAATTATGGGGATCACTGGAAGGGTGGTGACTACTAGGAAATGAACTCAGGATCAATCTTAGCACTTATCAGGATATAAGTGAGTCAGTTGAGGTTCAAGGAGACTTCAGAAATCTGTTTGGCACCTGATGCAGTGCAGCTCTGCTTAAGAGAGGATGACTGCCAATCAGACTTGATTTCTCAGCCCATAATGCTGCACCTTTCCTCAGGTGTGTGTTAAATGTAAATTCTAAAGCTTTCCACTGATTCAGCGACTCGCACAGAATTTCCAATTTCTTAACTATGAGTTCTCAAAGACACATTTATTTCTAAGATCTTTTTTTTTTCTACGCCTGAACAAGTACTCAGGTACTATGATACAATCTCCTTTCAGTGTCAGAGGTTGATGTGCATTTATTTCATCTGGCCTTTCGTGCAGCTCATATTCCCTTCACTGGCATCAGCTTTTTTGCATTACAAATGTAAGGTGGCTTGCTTTGATCAGTTGCATCAGTCAATAAACATTTAGGATTTTAATTTCCAAGGATGCATGCACTGATTGGCATGAGACAATTGTGTTGATTTTCAGTCCACAGAGATCAAATTTACCTGCCACTTTCAATCATAACAATGTATACCGTAGACCCGAGGGCGTCTACAGTTGTTAAGGATCTCTTAACACACCCCTCCATCTAAATCAATGTGATGCATTGTAATGTAAATCACCATTTGGGCTTTGAGTTTTCAGTTGAGTGATTGAGAGTTCAGACTGTCTGAATTATGTGCAAGGCCTTTCTAATGGTGGCTCATAATTTCACAGATCAATGAGCATTATCAATAGCAGTAAAAGAAAAAAAAAAAAGAAAGGAAGGAAAAAAAAAGTGAATTTGAAAAGGGGCCAAACTCAATATTCAGCTCCCATTGTTAAGCAAGGACACGGCTTTTTGAGTGCCACTATGGTACCAAGTACCACCTTTGAAATACAGAGGTGCTCAGTGTGTTGCATCTTAACCCACTTGTCTAATATTGCCTCTGAATCAATATTTTGTTTCCTGACTCACTGTGCAGGTCGGTCACCAGTGTTTAAAAACACTCAATGTGACCCTGGGGGACCAGAACAGGACTGCATAGCACTTCAATTGGGAACTAGATGCAAAAACAAAAACAGAAATATCACTGTATTATTTGAATGATTCCTTTTTGGAGAGAAAATAATTTTATGATCGTGGACATTTTGGAATGAGGACACTTTAGAAAAAAAATATCTCTTGAGACTTGTCCAAAACCTTGTATTTGGTTGGAACTCGTATAAAATTGAATTTTTATTGAATTGAATTGAATTTATTGAATGTTGTCTTTTATATTGAAACCGATCAAAAATTTTACATTAAAACCAAGTCAGTCATCACCAATAAAACATCAATCAGCCAAAAAAATCCTAATCCAATATTCTGTAAATCCAAATTGCCAACTAAGTTTTTTGCCTAAACCAGTGGAGGGATCTACTCTAAATGTGCTTTAAAAGCAAATTTTTTCTCAAGTTCTTAATACTCTCTTCAACATGGGAGTGGAAAAATATGCTTGCTTTATGTAAATGAATGATTATTGTTATTGTCACAATCCAGAACAGTACTGTCCAGAATAAGTTCCAGAAAAAAAAAAAAAAAAAAAAAAATTGCAGGCTCAAACAAATAGGCTGGAAGGGCATTTTGACCTGAATGGAACATCATGTAGCAACAATCCAACCATCTAGTGTCTAACCAGCGAAATTTCCAGTTTTCCAAACATTTTTCAACACAGACTGATTGAACTCATGCTTCACAATAACAGACTCCTGAACCAACGAGTCTTATTGGTCAGTAATAGAAGGTAGTTACCTGGAGCCTTCATAAAAGAAAAGAATGGCACTGCCTCCTTATTCCTCTCTGCTCCTCATTCAACCTGATGTCACTACAGACATATACGGAGATACTGCAACAGTCATCTTATGGAGGGCCACTCGCTGGGACAAGGTATTATGCCTGATATTTCTTTTCCAAGCTTCTTCTTTTTATTGTTCTTTTGTTTTGGCAGATCACAAATAGCTTTAAGGGGCATACTGCCACCTACTGTACAGGAGTGTACCTTGCATTTTCCCAAACTACAGTGCGAGATAAGGGTAGCAAAACATGCGCAAGTTAATCGTGTGTCAAATAAAGTAGTGGTGTCAATAGGAATTTGAATGAACTCGTTATTATCAAGCTAATTTTGACAGCCCTATATACACGTGTGTGTGTGTGTGTGTGTGTGTGTGTGTGTGTGTGTGTGTGTGTGTGTGTGTGTGTGTGTGCGTGTGCGTGTGTGTGTGTATGTGTATGCCCCCATTGTAATTAACAGCTGTATTTACACTGAATTACACTGCAGTTTCCCTGTGGCATGATGGAATGCAGACACAAAAGGCTGCAGATGATACACAGCGAGTCTATTTTCTCTGCATGTCACAGCAAACATTCAAAGAACTGGAAGAAGAAAGACGGGGATTTGGGATGCCACAGAAAACCAGTTACTGGTCCTTCAAAATACAACACCTCTGGTCGTATCGGCATGTCATTTCTACTCCAAACTGTTACCGGTAGCCAGAGGCATTTTTTTTTTAACAACCATGGACGATTAACTTTTTATTCTAGAAGGAGAGAAACATCTTATTTTCTATGATTATGTTGTTATGTTGATATAGTTTGTGAAGAGCTGTCCCTCGGTGTGTGAAATCTCGCAAGATGATCCAGTGCCTGCACAATCCTGTAATCTCGCGATGAGTCCCTCCTCCGCAGACTCCGCAACACTGAAGGGGAATTGCAAAGCTCCACTGTGTATGAGGCAACGCACCGCAGCCAGTGTAAAATGGGGCTAGGGAAGTTAAATGAGTGAATTTAATAACTTAACAACCAAGCTTCTTTCTTTCCCAGATTTATTTTCTGTCATGCTCCAATATATGAAATCACTTCCTCAAAAGCAGCTCAGCATCGAGACTTAGTGCTCCATTTAATCACCCTTATCATAGCCACGAGCCAGTAAACACAAATGCATGTCCACCACATCATTCAAAACAGGGTCTTATGCATACAAAACCATCTTCTGAAAACTCCTCTTTCTGTGTCATGTCCTCAAGGTGTTGTTATTTGTTAACTGTCTACAAACTGTACACACAATCCAGTTGCATGAGAGTGCAATCTTGCACACTTTACACAGGATCTTTGTGAATCAAAGTACGAAGTACTAGTAATAGCTACTAATAACATTCAAACTTTGCTTTGCAGATTTTTCATTAGCATAAAAGTCTTAGTGTATGGCTTGAACAGACAGCTGCTTCTGAGAAAATCTCCGCCAGCTTGACAGATGGTGTTTCAATGTTGCAGGTCAGACTGATATGAACTGTAGGACAGGCAGCAAGTAATTTACAGATGTTTCAGATGTGTTTCCTGAGGTTGACATGTTATCTTCAGACGTTTTCAAACAGACATCTTCTCAGTGAGTGTTGACATATGCGTCGTGCTCTGATGGCCTTTCTATTTCAGGGAATTATGTCTTTAAAGGTTGGCATGTCTCGAAGTTCATTTGATAACTTGCACTTGCTTGTCTTATGCATAAAATAGATACAGTAGGTATGGTAGTGGTTCTACGGATTTTCTCCATGCTCAAGTAAAACCATAAATGGCTTTTATGTCACCAGAACACTACTTAGATATTGCACAGTACGTTAGTGTGGCAGGAGAAGGGGAAAAAGTGAGTTATTTCAAACTGCACTGAATTTAGATCTTTCTTCTACTTGTTGGCGCATATTCACACATTGACTGTGTGTTTAAAAAAATTTAAAAAGCTCTACACATGACTTTGTTTCTACATCTACCGTCTTCAACATGCTTGTCTTTGTTGATCATTGAGTTTAACTGTATAAGTCAGTCATGAAGACCCATTTATGAGGATGACTAAGTTCTGAGGGGAGTCAAAGTTCTGTTGTGATATTCACAAAGTTAGACCTGCATATATAGAATCATTTTGACAATTTTGTATATTCTACAATTCTACAATTTTATTTAGCAGACGCTTTTGTCCAAAGCGAAGTACAACACAAGCAAGAATTCAGACATAAGGAAAAACCTTTCGTAAGTGCAAGAAGTGCTTAAAATGCAATTTGTGTTGCCATCAAGTTGCAGAAGAAGTGTCTATTCAGGACCGTGGGTCTGTTTTCGTATATGAGTGTTAGGCTTCAGTACATTAGACAAGCAAATCAGACATTTCTGAATCACTGATTTCAGTCACTGTTTACATTTACAGTTGGCAGTTGATTTCCACCACAATTGCATTGTGAGTGTTGTGAGCAACTCTTCAGAAATGCTGAACACTGTACATACACACTGTTGCCCAAGTACATAGTTTTCCTGTGCAGACACAAGTAGATTGATAACAATGACACTGTGCTGCTCACTATTTGAATTCATCCGCACCATTCCAACAAAGTGTATTCTTAGTGCACCATCATCTGCATAGGTGGAGGTATATTTTTCATATGGAGAAGAAAATTAGTACGTCAGAATGACGAAGAGGGACAGTTTAAAGAAGATTAATTGTTTATATTGTACTGTTTTCTAGGCACATTCAAGGGAGGTTGTATTAAAAAAAAATATATATAGAAAAACCAGGTACTTGTGATCTTGCAAGCAGACCACAGTGTTCACAGTGTTTCTGGCAAATTTGTGTTTATAGTCACTTTTTGTCAAATTGTATTTTTTTTTACTTTCTTGCAAAATTAATATTTCTAATTTAGGGTGTTTTATTGTTGCTTTGTGGGTGTGTGCACATGAGAAAACATGCATGAGAAGCCCAAAAAATGGTTCAAGATGTTGCATAAATGGCAAAAAGACTGACAATCATTTTCACTTTTAAACATTTACTGAAGTAAATTTTCTGAG
This sequence comes from Salarias fasciatus, assembly GCF_902148845.1. Taxonomy (NCBI): domain Eukaryota; kingdom Metazoa; phylum Chordata; class Actinopteri; order Blenniiformes; family Blenniidae; genus Salarias; species Salarias fasciatus. The sequence continues at coordinate 29,548,738 of NC_043766.1, read as the reverse complement.
TTTAGTTACGTTTTCTAATAAGACTTAGCTACTACTATTTTTATGATTGTATATCAAGGGTTAGCAGATTACTTTGACATTTCAGGATATGTGTTGATTTTTCTTTTCACATGGAGTGTGATGATAAGAGAGATACCGTTTTTACTTCAATATGAAAATAGAGCTTTTCAAGGCCATGATTACTCTCATTTAGTGGAAATAGCTAGCCTGCCTGCCTGATGCAAAAAAAAAAAGTGTTGTCCAGCACCGCTTGCTAATTAACACAATCTATTTTCTTCTCTCAATCTGTAAGTCTCCCCATCATGACGTCTCTATCGGTTGCTTGGCAGCGACGGTGTGGTAACAAGACTTCAGGAAGTCAAATATTTATTCCTCTGCTTTCAGTTTTTATGCAGAGCTAAGTTAATTATCCTTTGGCACATGTTTTCTTCTTAATTGACTGGGCAGGAGATGGGAGAATGAATACGAAGCGTATTTTATTTTCAAATGATCAACATTTTTTAAACGGGGTATCTGGATGATACCATTGTTGACTTCAAGTTTATATACATTAGTTTTCCTTTGCAGCAAGCATTTACTGTGCTCAAATGCTGGCTCTTTGTATATAATGACCCTCAAAAATGACGAGTAAAACCTGTTTTAGATAACCTACATTAAAAAACAAAAAAGGCTGTAATGATTACATGATTCTTCAACGCTGTCTTGGGTTTCTGTAACATGTTAATCTCGCCATACAGCACCCACTAATTAGGAGGCAGAAATTAGAGATGAGCTTTCATGGTGATATTAATCTTTGTAATGTTCCACCTCCTGCTAATGCTGCATTCACAGTGCTGGAAAGTGGCTCCGTTCTGGGGCAGAACAAGCTAGTCAAGGCAACAAGGTCAGTGATTGATTATGTGGCAAGCGTGCAATTCATAATGCTAGAACTCGAAGGGACAGGTACAAGTTAGCTCCCATACAATCTGTAAACTCAGCATAACATTTTAACTAGCCACAAAGGTGGCACTATCCATCCCAGAATAAAAAAACGACTTCAAGCAGCCTTCTGTTCCTCATAAAGACTTTAAAGAGCATGAAATTCAAAACAAAGGTAATAGAGGCCTGGCTGTATAATTATGTTCTTGTCTCAGGCAAAGGTGCCTTCATTCTTCTCTCTGCTTCAGGCCATTTCTGATCCAACAGGAGCATCCCGAATGAAGAATAAGGGAGGGATCTGCTGCAGTGTTAGTTTGTTGGTGAGTGCATTCTTTAATATTTGCCCAAAAGACATGAACGGGTTAAGCTATTATGATCTGCACAGAGTAGATAAATAGGATCCTGCTGGGTATAAAGCAAAGAAAACACTTTTTCTCCAAGATATGTTTACTAGACCTGCGGGGCAAGCATACATAATCGGGGTGTAATTCAATTAATATGTTGCCTCAAAATATCCTCCGCAATAACTCACTTTTTATTTGTATTACGAGATGTTGCATATTAAATGTTGCAGCTCACTGAGCTGAGATCAGGAGTGGCAAAACTAAAATAAGGTGAAAACATTTATTGATTTGAACTGATGCTGAAATTTCTGATTTATAGATGTAAGAGAACTAATAGTGGGGCTTTAAAATGCATCCATCACTAAAGCTATGTGGCACTGATGGCCTGAGAGTGTGGAGCTGTTTTTATGAACACTCTATGAGCAGGCTGGCATTTTTTTTTATCTAAAGTTTTTTTTTTTTTTTTCCCTTTCTGTTAAAGCTGCATCGCTCTATGTCAGACAAAACCATTCTTAATGTATTTACTGAAAATTTTTCTCAAGCATGACCATGCCACCAGTGATAATCTGTGGTTTACACACACACACACACACGCGCGCGCGCGTGCATCAACATCATCATCCGATAATACCCTGAAGCTCTGACTATTTGATGTACAATCGCCTTGTGAATACAGTTAAACACTATAAGCCTTTCTGTTATCTTTCTTTTACAGTCTGCCATTCCTCAAAATGGTCCTTGTTAGCAAGGAAGTCTCCCAGATGCCAAAGCAGAAAGAAGAGACGCATCAAAGTGCCAAGTATTGTGGTGGATGTCTGCAAGACCCTGTTGGCATGAAACTCCAACCCTGCGGTCACGCCTACACTGCCTCAAAAGCAGTTACAGTAATTGCAAAGAAGCTATTGTTTTTTTCTTTCCAGCAGAAATAATTGCGTTCACAAATGGTTGGTGGAAATCTGAGACATGAGAGGAAGCGCAGGGGTCAGATTGCAATTGGTAACTGCAGAATTTTGCTTTGTTTTAAAGAAAAACTGGGGTCTCAACAGAAAAACACAAAGGCGTGTTCATTTCCTCGCAACATGTAAAAGTGTTTCATTTAACAAAGCCTGGCATTACCACACATTCATCTATGCCTGGAACTATTGCAACATAAACATAAATTTCTCTTCAGCTGGCAAGGAAAACAAAGTCTGCTTCAAATCAAATTTCTGCTTGTTTGCTTATCACTCGCAACCAAATTAGTGAGACAAGGAAAGCAGGAGGCAAATGTGTCCATTAGATTTAAAAACCTACAAAAAAAGCAGTATCTCTGACATATGGCAAAAATTTGACTGAAGCTAAATTATATCAGCCAACATTCATCAACGCAGCCCTGGAGGACAGGTCAAATGGGAATTAATGCTTCAAGCAGAGTAAGAATTTAATTTATGTGCTTGTAATCAAACGCGCCAGTTAGATAAGTTTTGCCTCACCAGGAGTACGAAACATGGGTCTCAAGAGTTTTTTTTTTTTTTTTTTTTTTAACAACAAACTTTTGAAAGTAAGATTATGAAGTGGAAATTATCTGTGATGTGAATGCACAAATACACCTGTCATGCACACTGAGCTGTAAAGATACGTATATGATTTCTAAACATATAGAAGAAGTGTGTGTTTTCATCACTCAGAAAATGTACTATATGGCTGCCTGTACATCCCATAAACCCTTTATACACGCATGCAGTTTTACCTGTAGATGGTGAGTTTAACTTCTGCCCAAACAAACAGAGCACAATGGACTGCTCTTGTGTTATTTCAAGCAGCCTTGGAGAAAGGAAATGTACCCATCCTTTATTTATTTGAGGAGTAGAGACATGCCAGGTATGTAGAGAGCCTATTCCCAGCTGAGTCTCTCTGCAATTTATACTGAAGGCCTAGTCGAGCAGGACAAATAAATGTTGTCATCGTCTGAGAGCCAAGTGTGTTAACTGATCTGGAAACGGGGGTGGGGGGGCTGGGGGGGGTCCTTTTTGTTTCTTTTGAAGTGGATACGATCCAAAATACTCATCTCAGGGGTCCTAGTCCTATCTGTTACTTAAAATAAATCAGTAATTCAAAACAGTGTGAGCTGCCAGATACTTTACAATACGATTAACGATAGATGGAAACTGGACGACTAATTCCTTTGAAAATCTGTTGTGGAAATTGCATAATTAATAGGTAATTTCTCATTAAGAAGAAATACATAAAGCACATGTGCTAAATAAAGACACAAAATATTTTATTCTTGTTGCACCATCTTCACAATGGTTTGGCCAAAAGAACTGAAGAACCTTCAAGGAGAAGACCAGAAACAGTCTTATCTGGGAAATACATGTGAAGCAAAATGCACCTTCAACATTTTAACAGTTACTAATTTTAATAAAGCTTTAAAGGCTCCAACAGACGCTCTCTGTGAGAACTTTGCAGACCACTTCAGAACTAAAATCATGGACATCAGGTCCAGTCTTTTACCCCAACAAGTTTTATCAGTGAACACAGGTGAACCGTTGTCCATGCCTGAGGAAACACTGGACAGTTTTGACCTGGTTGATGCGAGGACTCTTGGTTGAGCTTTATCCCAAGTTAAACTAACAACCTGCCTTTTAGATCCTATTCCAACACCACTTTTAAAGTCATTTTATGGATTCCTCGAGGAACAGATTTTAAATATCATGAACTGCTCTCTTCAGACGGATGTCTTCCCCACTGCCTTTATAAACGGCGGTGGTGAGGCCCCTTCTGAAGAAGAGCAATTTAGATACTAATGTTCTTAATAACTACAGACCAGTATCCAACTTACCATTTTTAAGTAAAGTTTTAGAAAGACTGGTTTTTAACCAAGTCAATGACTTTTTAATGATCAATAACATTTTAGAAAGACATCAGTCTGGTTTTAGAGTGAACCACAGTATCGAGACGGCGATTTTAAAGATTTTAAATGATATCAGGTGGAATTTAGACAATAAAAAACTCACAGTGCTGGTTCTACTGGATCTGAGTGCTGCTTTCGACACAGTAGATCATCACAGTTTAATAAATAGACTGAGTCACCTGGTGGGCCTCGCTGGTACTGTTCTTAACTGGTTCAGTTCTTATCTCACAGATCCATGTTTTTATGGAAGTATGGATACATGTTCCTCAGGAACCCATGAAATTTGGTGTGGAGTATCCCACGGTTCAATTTTAGGTCCTATTCTTTCTCTCTACATGCTTCCTCTTGGGGACGTCATCAGGAGACACGGCATCAGTTTCCATGGTTACACTGATGATACTCAGCTGTACGTCGCCGTGTCTCCTGATGACTCAGGGCCAATAGAAACCCTTTTAAACTGTATTTCAGACATCAAGTCATGGATGGCAGTGAATTTCCTACAGCTCAACCAGGACAAAACCGGGTGCAGTGATTGACGCTCTTGCCTCACAGTAAGAAGGTCCTGGGTTCAAGTACCAGCAGGGATTCGGGGCCTTTCTGTGAGGACTTTGCATATTCTCCCTGTGTGTGTGTTGGTTCCCTCCGAGTACTCCAGCTTCCTCCCACGGTCCAAAAACATGTATGTCAGGTTAATTGGTCACCCTAAGCTGCCCCCCGGTGTGAATGGTTGTATGTCTCTCTGTGTTATCCCTGCAATAGACTGGTGACCTGTCCTGGGTGTACCTCGCCCACAGCGGTGTTGTGCATCGCTTTGGACAAAAGCGTCTGCTAAATTAAATTGTAAAACTGAGGTTTTAGTTATCAGTCCCGAAGGCCAGAGAGAGACGCTTTTACCAAAACTTCTAGATTTTAAACCAGCACAATCGATTAAAAACCTTAACTTAAGAATATAGCCAGAGTTTGCCCGTTTCTCTCTCAGGCCAGTACAGAGGTGCGAATGCATGCTTTTGTCTCCTGCCGGTTGGACTATTGCAATGCCTTGCTCTCTGGTCTTCCCAAAAAGAATATTTCAAACCTACAATTATTACAAAATTCAGCCGCGCGGGTGCTGACGGGAACCAGGGGTCGGGCCCACATTACACCGGTTTTACAGTCGCTGCAGTGGCTCCCTGTCCACTTCAGGATCATCTTTAAAGTTCTCTTACTAGTTTTTAAATGTCTTAACGGCCTTGCACCTTCTTATTTAGCTGATCTACTTTTACCATATCGACCCTTGTGTGCGGTGAGGTCCTCTGGCAGCGGCATACTGTGCTTCCCAAAAGCTAGAACTAAAACTAATGGTGAGGTGGCCTTCAGCCATTACGGCCCCCACCTGTGGAACAGCCTGCCGGAGAACCTCAGGACTGCAGACTGTTGATATTTTTAAAGGGAGGTAAAAAACACACCTTTTTAATTCAACTTTTAACTTACCTTTTGAAGTCCTCTTATTTTCATCATTATTTATTTAATTTTACTCTATTTTATTACATACTTTTAATTTATGTTACTTTTTTATTTTAGAATCTTATCTTGCTTATTTTATTATTAACCGTATCCTTTTAAGTTTTTAGCTGTTAAACTCCAGTGTTTTCTGACGGGGGTTCCTTCACACCGGGAGTTGGATCTGGTCCACTGCGGGGATTACTCTGGTCCTCTGGTCCCAGCTGGCCTAGGGGGCTACACACCTTGGTGTGAGGGTTCCCTTGGTCCGGCACGGTTGGGGGTTGGGCGCTGGAGCCCCAGCAGTCATGACCTTTGACTTATCCCAGTGTGGGCGGCCCCACTGGTGGTGTTTCCCATGATGCTCAGTATCATGCCATGTCTCCTCTTTTGTGTGAAACAAACTGGGAGTGTGTCTGTTTACATGTGGGTGTGTGCGTGTACACCTGTGTGTGTGTGTGTGTGTGTGTGTGTGTGTGTGCATATGACCCTGATTGATGGTGCGGTTTTGTTTTGTTTTGGTTTTTCCTTTTGTTTGTTTTTAGGACCGATTTTACTGTTCAGCACTTTGTGCTGTTTTATATGAATATGAAAAGTGCTTTACAAATAAAGTTTGATTGATTGATTGATGGATTGATTGATATCACTTTTTAAGAAGATGAGCACAAGTACGAGTACTAATCTTTAGCCAATTAATGATATGAGTACATATTATTAAAATGCCATGAATCTTAATTCATACTCTATAAGCAAATGATATGGAAACGCTATGTGTTGCTATGAACCACCCCTACACAACCTCGGTATCGACGCTACAAGCATCTTTAAAAGTCTTGAATGCTCTAGTATACTAGTGCTTCTGCAGTACGCATAGGGCAACACATAATTTTTATTTACACACTGAGCAATGTGAACTGTAGACCGAAGGAGCAATATCTTTGTGTATCAGTCAAGCTTTTTTTTTTTCTTGCAGAGCATGGAGCACCATTGGTGTGTGAGACGCCAAACTCTTTAGCATGTAGCATGTAGCACAGCTCAAAGTAAAATCCTACTAGCTTCACTGAGCAGTTCACTCTGCTGGTTCAAATGTCTCTGGCGATTAAGTCGCTAGTGTTGTTCAAACTACCTTTCACGCCTCCTCTTGCTATCTTGTCAGAACGCAATCAACAGTCTGCCAGAATTATGACATTGTCGTTTCTATTTTTTAAAAAAAAAGCCTAAACTGCAGCCTACATCACCCTTCCTCTGTCATTTTGCTCCTGCTGGTTGATTACTTCACGTAAAACTTACCAGGTTGTATTGGGGGTCTTTTACGGGTACATGTACCTAGTGGAGTATCAGACCTGAGACCCGATACAGATATGGTTATCAGTGCTTCTTTACTAAATAGTGAGTGTGCATGCTGTGGTCTGTGTTTGTTTGACTTGTGATAGACAGACAATCCTGCTTTTGCAGCATTTTCTATCATAAGTTCAATCACACATTCATGGAAAGTGAATGAAGGGATCTTGCTTTGGTATATTAAGAAATTCCAAAAATAGCTGTTGGTGAATTTTATCACCGCCTGTATCAACTAACATTTTCATTCCAACAGCGCACTGAATTGTTCTGACTGAATTTCTAAATACCAAAAATCATAAATTCCACTCATTTCAGCAAAATGTAAAAATATAGCAGGAGCTTATCACAGTTTGTTTATGCAAGAGTTGTTTTCTTGTCCTCAAGCTAATCTTGAATAAATAATATCAGTCAATGAGGCAGGTTTTCACCCATTGCATATTTATCACTTTGTTTTTTGGGGAAAAAAAATGGATTTGTGGTTTTATACATTTCACCTCTGAAGGTCAAATCTGCTCTTTCACTGGAGTTTGATGCAACAAAGTCATTGAGTTGGTTGTTGCATGATCAGAGAAGTCTGGTTAAAGTAAATGGCCGATTTTCCAGCAGTGAGTTGCTTTGCTTTGGGGTATGTAAATGTGCTTTTAACAGCACTTTAACACTGCATACATTTAAAATGTTCTCGGAGGAAATGTTCTCAAAGGAAGTGTGATTTTGTGTAGCTGAACAAGAAAAGAGTGGTTATAGCATGATTTTGCAGCAAAGATTAAATCTTTGGAACAAATCAAAGATTCCAAGAGAAACTTTTTATGTTAATGAAATTTCTTCTGCAAAAAAAAAAAAAAAATAAAAAATTACCACAATGAAATAATGAGCTATTGCTTCAAAAGTGTCAGGATCAAATGTCAAGATAACCTTTTCCCCTCCCCAAAAAATTTAGATTATTCCTTAACAAAAAAAGACTGCTGATATACTATATAGGGAGACCAGACACTGTTAAACAAAAAAAAACAAAAAAAAAAGAAATAAAAATGATGATGAGATTTCTTCAAACAATGCTTAGCTTTCTGAAAAAAAGACTCGTCACCCACCACGGGAGAGTCAAAAAGCCAACTTGCCTTAAGAGAAGAAAAGACAAAATCAGGCAAAATGAACTTAATTGAACTAGCAATGGGTTGTTCCAAGGTCTCTGATAAATTTGAAGAATATTATTCAATTCAATTTAATTTGTACAGCACCAAATACAACAAAGTCATCTTTAGGCACTGCAGAGAAAAACCTAATGATTCCACATGAGAAGCAGAGGAGACTGTGGAAATGACAGGAAAAAACCTGCAGAACTAGACTCGGAGGTGGAGACTTCCTGCTGTTCCTGTAGGAATCTGTTCGAGGACAGGAGAGAAAAGGAATGGACAGACAGATTGTGGGGAGGGATTCCCTGGTTTGGGTGTGGGGTAGGGCTTCTACCAGATGGGTGCAGAAGGCTCAGCCCATGAACTTCTAGTTCCATTGTCAACGACCCTGCAGGAAGGTAGAGAGAGAAAGAGAGGATCAACAACAGAAGAGAAACAAAGATTTGTGACATGTGACAGTGAAACGTGGTGAACAAGAAAAATAAGGTCTCCTAGCCATCTAAACCAAAAGCAGTTTCACTGCCCAGACTGCCTCAAGCCTCAGGCAGTCTGTCAATAACACATCAAAATCTAATTGGCTGATGATACTGTCACTTAATGTTACACAACCCAATAGCAGCGTCCAGCTTGGATCAAAGGCTAGCTATGAAACGACTGCTGCCCCAGCACAGCGGAGATACTGAGCTAAGATGTGTTTATAGGACATAGGACATTTAAGCTCTACTAAATATAACCATTTGTTTTCTGTATAAAGTAGCAAACTGAACAAGTAATTGACTCCAGGCACATTTCAGAATGACCTTTTAATTATGGAGAAACAAAATAATTTCATACAGAGCGAGCACTATCCTTGCTGCCCCTGACTGCATGCCACTGTTCATTACGCATGTGTAATGATTTTTAAAAAATATTTTATTTTATGTAATTGACAGTATTCCTATTTTTAAAACTGCAGCACAAGTGAATAAACTTTGGTTTTACTTAAATTATGAAAATGATGAAGAAATACAGCATGAAGCCACATATTTTCAACTAAAATAATGACAAAGTTGAGGCATGCTTGCTTAAGCTTCAGCAAGTAAAGGTATAATGAAAAGCAAAGCCTTAAGCTGTAGCTCTTTTAGCAGGGCAGCACCACAGGGGAGATAAAAACTGAGCAACAGGGAGCAAACAATGACTGTTCCTTCCTCAAAGGCCTTTAAAACCAAGTGAGTTCACAAGACTTCACAAGTTTCAGTAAAAAACAAACAATAAATATTTTGAGGAACTGAGTCCAAAAGCATGACTTTAAATGGTTCTCATAACCCAAGATTCGCATGGAAGTTTGCAGAACTAGTTATCTACTTGCACATGTGGAAGGATTCAGTAGCGCCTTAGGGCTGCAGAATGCCGGAATAGATCATGGTACACCTTAGCCAGGTCACCAGTCCATCATTTGAAAAACCAGAGAGACAAACAGGAAGTTGACCTAAAGGCACTGAGGATAGAATCTGACAGGCGTGCAAAATATTCACTCACTGCATTTAGTTTTATGCACAGGGAGTTTCAGGTGTGTGCTCCACAGTAACGAAAATACTACTTCAGGATAAATGATTTATGAACAACTACCTGTATGATTTACTAACTGAGGACATGCCTGAGTTGTGTTTTATTGAATCTGTTTTCAGTGAGTTTGTTCATTGAGCAAACCGCTCAGCTTTCTGAAAAGATGCTGTTCATTTGGAGAGAACGATTTCCTCAACTGGTTCATCACAGATTATTATACAAAACTGAAAAAAAAAAAAAAAAAAAAAAAAAATGTTTCTTCATAAAAAATTTTTTCTGTAAGTCTCCAACATGTTTGATAGCTGCCTCCACCAACAGGTCCAACCTAATATTTTTGTGCTTGCTGGGTTTCAGCCCTCCATCCAGTCACTTCAGAAGCAATGCAGTTCAGTTTCCAGAAGGTTGTTCACGTATGAATAGGGTCTATAGCAGGGGTGTCAAACATAAGGCCTGTATGCCAGAGCCAGGCCCAACAACAAAAAAACATAAATTTCAAAGAAAAAAATTAACTTTTTAACTAGTTTCTCATGAGTAACAGAAACAACTCAACACTGAGACCCTGAAATCATTGTGAGCATTAACTCTGACACCATGAAACATGCATAATGCAAAGGATTTTTTGTCATTTCACTGTATTTTTCACCAGAAGGATTCATTCAAAATAGCTTTATGCTGAGACAGTAGTCATTTTCAAGAGTAATTACTTGTTATTTTGGTGCTATTTTACCAGTGCAGCCCACACAACATGAAACTCTGCTGTATGTGGCTCCAGAACTGACATTTGTTTGACATCTGTGGTCTATAGCATTTATTCTCCTTCTGAATACTTCTCTTGGTATATTTTGCTACTTAGGGTGCATTTTTTTAATAAATCACCACCAAAATGCATGCAAGGTGAACGTCTAACCTTGTTGTTTAAACATGCAACTTAGTACACTTGATGTAAGATCTTGGTGAATCAGCCCCAGAAAGAAAGCAGCTCTCACAAACTTGACAGCAAATACTTGTGCTGTGAAGTGAAAGTGCTAAACGCTACAACACAAAGCTGACCACAGTGAATAAGTCTTAAAATAAAAACTTCAATTCATAAACATGGTTAGATATACAGATTCTTCGACAACCAAAGTTATTCTTCCTGAACACTGTGCTATGACAACAGACTTTCATGCAGAAAGCATAATGTATTTTTTGCTTTTTTTCCGCAACACAAGATGATGCATCAATTTTCAATTTAACAGGCATGAAAATTAATTGCACAACAAGGTTATTACAAATATTGACTTTTACATGTTCCGAGGTCATAGGCATTAGCTAATTGAAACTGGGATCAGAACTGAAGCCTTAGCTTTAACAGTTTTAATTGATATGAAGAGCACCCAGATTATCATTGTGCACATTCAATTTTCTTGAATTTATGTCTCCAATGTGTAGCTTTCAAATTATTAGACCATCCAAAAAAGCTGTAGAAAGCATTTCTGAAAGTGTGTCAATGTTGTCAGGTGATGCTTGTCTCCCTTTTATCAGGCTGGCATGCTCAAGTATCATGATCATTTACGTTCTATTTAATCTGTTGTGACCACCAGAAGGTGGTAATGAAAGCACTGAATGTTCCCTTCATGCATGTACAGTTCAAGTATGCATACCAACATGGGAACTGCCGTGCAGTAGCTCCCTCTCCTGAATGCAGCCCCAGCTAGAATTTACAGCCCCTGTAGTCTTGTGTCTGCTGTGTAGGTGGTGTATGCCCCCTTCCCTCAGCTACACTGACCGTGTCCCTCAGCCTACTGTTCGACAATATTATTGTCAGCCTGAGCCATTGCTCCTGTTTGTACTGATAGGCCAGTAGCCGAACGTTAACCAGACTGCTCAGCTCTTTGCAAGTGAGCCAGATCTACCCTAGTCTCGTAAACCAGCCCCGCCCACTCCACATTTGGATTGTGGAGCTAGGGTGGGTCTGGGGTCAAGGCATTACAAACTTCATGCAGGGGGTGTCGGGTACTCCTTTGACTGACAGCGCACTTTGGCCAATCAGCGCTTTAAAAAGAAATATGTTGTCAAAATGAATCCTCTTCTCTACATGTAAAGACAAGCAAAAATGTCCTTTCCTGTTAGAACCTCACCAAGCGCAGACTCTTGCTCTTGCTTGATTGTTCTAATACTTGATATTTTGGCTATAACTTCACGTATTGCAGCACGATGGTTAATGTTCATCTCTGTAATCTCCACTATGTCTGTTTTGGAAGAAGCTACTTGCAGTGATGGCGTCACTTCCAGTTTTGCCACCGGAATTTGCCAAAGAAAATTGAAAATAAAAAGCAGAAACGCTGATTGGCTCGGCCATCGCACTGCTCTGTCGCATTCTCTTTGTGGCCTTGTCCCCAGACCCACCCCAGCTCCAAAATCCAAATATGGATGTGGAGTGGGCAGGGCTGGTTTACGAGGCTAGATCTACCCCTGTTGGGAGGCCACGTCCACACGCTCTTTTTGCACAGCTTGTTGACGTGCCAGCAACGGCTGTTAGTGACGCAGTTGGTGTTAGCTTAGCCACTGTGATGAAGGTGCAAGTCGTGTGCCCCTTGCTTGGTTTATTGGAACGATCCTGGTTATTTAGCAACTCGACTAGTGTTAGCTTAGCTGTTGCTTGTAAGGCCACATTTTGCTATTTTCCCCCGATTATAGGATCCCATCGTGGCTGTTAACCACACAGTGGGTGTTAGCTTGGCCACTCCTGGTGGAGACGCTGTTCATGCATTCTCCTCCTGGCTTATTGCTACCTAGTTTAGCTGCTCAGTGGCACGGCTAGTGTTAGCTTTAGCCGCTGCTCAACTGCTGCTGGGTTGTAGCCGAAGGCCGTGACGGCCCCGTTGTGTGCTTCCCTCAGCTTTTAGGAACCAAGTGTGGCAGTTGGCCACGCCAGAAGATTCAGTCGGGGCTGAGCTTGTAGTGACAGCGAAACTTAGTCCCTTTCTAGGTTCACCCAGTGGCTACAGGTGGCGTTACTGGTATTTCTCAAACTGTGCATGCATGAAAGTAACTTTCACTACCAAGTTCTCGTGGTCATTCGGAATCAATAGAACTGTAGTTACATTTGTAACTTTTGTTTTAAGACCACACCTTCAGACTAGGGTCAACATTTGAAAGGTTTTTTTTTTCAGTTAATCAACAACCCACCTCATCTTAACCATTCCTTCCCTGCGCGCGCACACACACACACACACACACACACACACACTCAAGCAAACAGTAATGTTGATACTGCAAGAATACCAGCACATCTTGACATCTTGCAACAACTTAGAGCTGGATTGTCTTGTACAGTTAATTGTATCTATAGCGTTGGATGTTGATGCTTGATGTTAAAAAATCTTGACTGCTCAATAAGGCCAGTGACAAGTACAGAACATAAGGATGTTGCATAAACAGCATGTTGCTGTGAAGAACGAATTACACCCTCACAATGAAGTTCTCATGAAGCACAAAAGGACCTTCAGCAAGAGACTCATTGTTCCCCAAATGCACCACAGACACAGAGCAGCACAGAAAATCATCCCTGCCTGTGGCCATCAGACTTTATAACACCCCAGGTCCTCTTTACAGGACCTGGGGTGTTTTGGCTGTTCGTTAATATGACAACGGCGTTGGGAGTCACTGAAAACAGCACTTTCTGGAAACAGCTCCCAGAGTGCAATGTTTTCAAAATTTATTCTCCTTGTCTAAACAGGGGAAACACAACTTTTCTGAAATGTAAAGTAATGGACATGTGCACTTCTGTGTCCCTGGAGTTAATAACACTGTGGAAAGGGGAAAAAAAGCAAAATGAATAACTTGGATAAATATTTTAATTTTAATTACAATACCTAAAGGTTTGCAACACATTTCATAATTTGGTGTATTTTGCAATATTTGGGAATAAAAATATTGATTGAAAACTGCTGTTTCTCTCTATAACTTCTTGCTAACAAGCAAGATGAGTGGAGCAGCACAGCAGTAGAAACACGCATTGAGAAGCAGTTAAAAGTTACAATAAAAGGAGTTTGAAAGCCATTTCCCAAAGCGTGAATTGTCTTTTGTCTCCTCTTGGAGAGGGAGAGTGTAATTGAAACAGTTTGGGTGGGTCGCATGCTGTTTTTCTTCACTAATTTGTGCCATGAATGTGGATATGGGCCATTTTGCATTAATATCTGTCATTTAATTTTGCAATGGAGAACTAAAAGCTATGAAGAAACTGTTATAAAGAAACTTCATTTTATTTTTGTGTACAGCCTTCTGTTCAGGCCGGGTGATTCATCCCACACAGGAGATCTTGTGGACCTCATGGTGGCGGCAGACTTTACATGACCTGTAACTGTGAGCCTGAGTTGAGCCGGAGCATGCACTGGAGGACCATGGATTTTTCTTACACTCACCAAATTGTGTGCTTTGAACTGTGATATGGAAATGAACTGAGACAATAAGGGTGTCTACAAACTGTTACATCATTGACATTTTCTGAAAAAAGTTAATGTTGAATTGTAATTTCATTTGACGGTAAATTCTGATTGTACCCATAAAATTTAATTTAAAGAAAGTTACCTTTAAACCTTGAAAATAACTTCCCGAAAAGCACTGACTCAACAGATAATAGTTCAACTAAGTAGGTCTTGCTTGATTAAAAGTACAATTACGGAAACTAATAAGGGCCAATCCCATCTAAAACAAATTAAAATAAATTGAATTTATATAATCAGAGCCAACAAGCTGATAAGCAGTTCAGGATTCTGAATTTACATCTGGTAATACAAAAAGGGGGTGTATTCATCAGTGATTGCTGGTGTGTTTTCTGTGCTCCCCACTAATTTCGAGCCCAGAACTGGTCCAGTAGCTTCAGTTGCTGAAACATATTGGTGACTTTTATTTTTGGACACCTTTGGTCAAAATGGATAATATGGCACAAGGATTGACAGTGTTGATACAAATTTTAGCTTTGGGTGTCAGCCAGCAGACTGGCGAGCTAAAAGCTAGCTTCCTGTGCAGTGCCATCCATATTATTTGGGGTGTACAGAACATTATGGATGACACTACGACAAAAATGTTTGGGCCGTGTGTGCTGTTCACTCTGGGGCTCTATTTTGGTGAACAGAAAATAAAGGAGGATAGTACAAGCAATCACAATAAGGTGTTTAAAGAAAATTTCTTTGTTTCATGAGTGATTTGGTGTATCTTTATTGTGACAGACACTCTGGAAACCTACATGTGAGGTTTTGGTGAAGTGTGTGCACTGTGCCTGTCAGACAGATTATCCCGAGAACAGGTCTGCTCCGCTTGTACGGATAATAGACGTGGTTCCAGCTGGTGAACTTTCAGCGCACCTTCCGTGAATACTCACTGTGCCAAGATGACTGGATCAACACCTGCCTCTAGTGCACAGCCATGCCCATCTTGGTGCATGCTGTACCTGTCGAAATTACCACCACGCAGCCTGCGCCACCCTTCACCACCCTATGTCCCGCTGCAAAAGTAAAGCCCTTGAATTTAAAGCAGTACTATGCAACTTTTGCTCTCACGCGCCCCCTACTGGTCTCCTGTGAAAGCGCACTGTCGTAAACATTCTCCGCATCACCCCACCACCCCCACCCCCGATCCACATGCAGAGAGCATCCCACTCCCTTTTTCTTTTTTTTTTTCTGCTCGTCAGACAAAAGTTTTTTTCTGTCCTTTTGGTTCTGCCATCCATGAGCAGCTAATGGTGGCGTTGCTAACGCTAGCGAGGGTTTCATGTTTGTTTTACGGACTTTTATACTTGTACTCGTGTATGAGTCCTGTAAAGCAGGTTTGTTCTCGCGAGATGTAGTCGGGTTCGCTCCTCTGAAAGTTGCAAGCACTGTTTTCAGGACAGAGACCCCGGGGGGCGTGGAGGGACCGGCGAATCACCGTGACAAGTCTTTGTTTACCCCCACAGGGATTCTGAAAAACATTTATTGAGGTAAAAAAAAGTTGCATAGTTCTGCTTTAACTGTGTCAAGTGCACATTTACTACACCGTCATTTTGATTACATGTTAAGGTTTTTATCTTTCCCCTCAGTGGAGAGTGAAGATGGTTTGAGCCAGCAGAGAGCTTGTGCATAAGGTTTGCCTATGGAGTAAGTGATAGACTTAAGACTTCTCTATGTGAAAAAATGACATTTCTGGTCAATTGTCATGCAAACAGACCTCCATTATGCACTCATTTAAGGCTGTTTAATTTTAATGTGGAAAAGATCAAAATTCGAAGTCTCCCTATGCACGAGTGCGTTAGACAGCGCCTATCTCCGTTTCGTAACCCCAGACCACACAGCTACTGTGAGTAGTGAAAGCTACAGTGGGGGGGTTAGACCTCTGGTAGCTCTGTGTGTTTGACCTCCTACCCCGTTCTATATATGCTGAGCACCTGGCTAGAAGGCAGTAGGTTCAATTTTTAAGGTCTTTGGTATGACCCGGCCGGGATGCAAACCCACGACCTCCCGGTTGTGAGGCGGATGCTTTACCACTAGGCCATCACTACAGTGGAAAAAGGGTTATGGAAAAGATCTTATTTTATTTAATTCTTTTCTTATTTTTGATGAATCCTCTTTGCAAAGAGGATATTTATCCCAAATAATCTCCACCTGGGATTATTAAAGTATTCTGATACAAAAAAGAAGTGAGTTGAAGTGATGTTTGGGGCTGATGTTTGCTCTTAAAGCTCTTTCAAAAGTGAATATGCATTAGTAACCCATCAAATTATTACCAATCTCTAATATTGTGTAGGTTTGCTTTTTACCCTTCAGCCAAAAAAACAGTTTTACTTTGTTTACATCTGGCTTTCTATTAAAAAAAAAAAAAGTGCCCTTTCAGAATTTTCACATGTGCATCATTGACCTTTGACCATCCATGACCCTATAATCTTTCTTTCTTTGGGTCTGTTGCAGTAAAAACTCATATAGGCCCATAAAACTCATGACAATGTTCATTTTCCTGGGCCCCAAACTCTTCAGTATGTACATAAATGACGTACCTGATGTATTAAATAATGCTAAGTGCCTATTGTATGCTGATGATACGAGTCTCTATTGCTCAGGTTGCACAGGCTCATGGCCACAATGGCCCATGAGCTCACACTCCTTAAAGAATATTTTGACAATAATAAGCTGTCCATGAATCTGAGTAAAACCAAATACATTATCTTTGGAAATAAGACAATAAAGAACAACATCAATTTAAATGTCAATGAATCAACTATTGAGCGTGTGCAGGCCAGTAACTTTCCAGGCATTACAGTCGATGATAAACTCTGTTTGAAGAAACATATACATACTATAAAGTCAAAATTAGCAAAAAATGTTGGTGTAATAGGAAAAATGAAATCAGTATTAAATAAAAACTCACTTATGTTATTATACAATTCCCTAGTCCTTCCATATCTTACCTATGGGGCAGAAATATGGGGAAATAATTATACCATAATTATAGTGCAGTATTGACCCTATATTTTTACTCCAAAAAAAGGCAGTTAGAATTGTTAGTCACGCTGATTTTTATGCACCATCCAATCCCATTTTTGTGGCGTTAAAAACATAAAAAAATATATGACATTATTGATCTAAATACATTAGCTGTCATTTACAAAGCATACTATAATAATATTCCAAACTGCATTCAAAATATGTTCGAACATAGAAAGAATTGTTATAATCTTAGGGGTCCTTGCATTTTAAAAAAACAAAATAGGGTAAGAACAAATAAAAAATGCAAATGTATCTCAGTAATTGGAGTCACCAAGTGGAACAAACTTGATGAGGGTATAAAAACATGCAAGACCTTGAAAGTATTTAAAAAGCAGTTGAAAAGATTAGCTCTTGAAAAATATCAATCCCAGGGAAAATAAACTAAAATAACCAAAATGATTTTGAATGGACTCCTCTTATCTTGTAAATGATATCGATAGATATTAGCCTGGTTTTCTCTTCTCCTGTTTGTTTGTTTTTTTTTTTTTTCTTGTCTTTGTCTTTTGCCTACGGTTTTTTTTCTTTTATTCCTTTTCTCCTATGAAATATGGAAAATTTTGTTTTTGGTTGAAAAGGGTTTGGCAAATTAAGTTTTGACTTCAGCCTAAATCCTTCGGTCACAGGATGATGAAGCTGATGATTTTGATGATGAGTTGTTGTTGTTGTTGATGTTGATGATAATAACTTATGTGGATGGTGACGATGATGATGATGATGATGATGATGCCATCATAGTACACAATTGTTACAATGTTTATTTTTTTTCCTTACTGACCGAATAAATCTACTACTACTACTACTACTGAACTGAACACATAAACTTAGAGGACAAAAAGTTCCCTTTATATTTGTGTCTTCCAGTTCCCCCATTCCAGGTCATATATCATATATCAGGTCAATATTATGACAGACCCGTATTAAAGCCTGCAGTGGAAGCCCTAACATCTCATAACTGCAGGCAACCCATTCACAGCGCCTCCTCTATACAATCAGAATGGAAAACATAACAGCGCAGTTGGTTTATTCAACTCATTTTAAAAGGTAAAAAGAAAGCAAGGATTCATTATTTCAAAGACGATCATATGTTTGCTTGTCTAATTATGTCAAAATTAGCTTTCAGCTTCCATCTGTTACACTGACTGTTCTCCGATGAGAGCAAAGATGCATCATTTGTTTTGCTAAATTACTTCACATTTTCAGTCATAGTAATGCATAATGTCTGCAATTATAAAACTATGAAAGAATAAACTAATGCAATCTAACATTTTGTCACTGGCATTTTGTTTCTGCAGACGACTGGAGATTGCACACTCCATTTTATTGAGAGAGAGAGTAGTGATGTGTAAAAACAAAAGCCTTTTAAAAGGAGGAATTTTCCAAGTCAGTGAGTAGTGCTGCACATTGACCAGGAGAGGAAGAAGAGGTTGATTGATTATTTCATTTAATCTTCCTGCCACACCTCCACTCTATACCAATCCTCCTCCTTTCTCCTTCAGCTCAGTCTTTTCCACTTTAGCGCAGTTTTCATCATTACTGTAAAACACACTGACACGCCAAATCCCTCTTCATAAATGTGGCAAACAATTTCCATCTCCACAGCTTTGTTTTTGTTTAATAGGCAATAGAATCACACTAAACTCCTCAAGCTGCTCCATCTCCATTCTGCTGTGAAGAGTCCATCCATTAGCCTTACACCTCATTGCTCCAAACACCTGACCCAGAAACCAGAAGGGAGCAGTGAGAGGGCCACGCCGCATCCACCACCGTTCATTCAGTCATTCGGTGCCTCAGGCTGTGGTGTGCTGGCATTGGCTATTGGCTTTTAGGCAACAAGCCTGCACTGCTTTGCCTTATTGATGAGATTTAAATTATACCCAGAGACAATGTTTTATGCTTTAATGCATCAAAAGTCACTTGGCTGTGAGCAACGCTGAGCCACTTTATAGAAACTGCATGTCGAATAATTCAACTGGAGTTCGAGTACTGAGGTAGTAACTAATGTTGACTTCCTGTTTGTTGTTGTTGTTTTGTTTTGTTTTTACCTTGGATGGGTCAGAAATGTGTTCCATTATAAATATTCACATATGTTCATATATCATATAAAGATTTAGGAGGGTTGTTTCTTCACAAAAATTAACATTAAATTGTGAAAGACATGGGAACACATTGTGTTGACTTCTTTATATTGTTTATGTAATTAGATTATCTTTTATATATATATATATATTTTCTTAGACTGTTCACTTATTTTCTTTTTTTTTTTGTTCAAAATAAAAGCTTTTAATCTAATCAATTGTAAATTTTAATCACACTGCTGATGACAGGGGTCAGTGTCCTGACATGGCTGCTAAGTGACTATTAACTTCCAAGATGACCTGAACATTGATTTGATAACATTCTTTATCAAAAATATACAAAGTTGACTTCACTTAATTTTTCCAACTCAAAAAGTTTCCACATTTTCTTAATTACAATTTGTAATTTTATTTTTTTTCATCTGCAATAGATTTCATAGCAAAACACCACTTGATATGAAGCATTTGTGGGATTGTCTTTCCTTTTTTTCTTTGCATTTTAGTGGCCATCACCTGCCTGCATACCCATATCACTTTCCCAGAGGTTGTGCAGAAGTTTTTCCTGGCCAAGCATAACCTTGGCATATCATTTGCTTGTGTAGTATTATTTAGGCTTATGGCATTTAATAGTTACTCATATCATCAAATAGTTAAAGGTTAGTACTTGTGCGCATCCTTTAAAATTGTTTTATCTAGTCATCTACCTATCTATTACTCAAAGCTTTCATAAACTTTGATTCTCCTAGTCTTAGGAGTCTCTGCTATCATACTATTTTATTTGGCCACCGCTATGCTGATGACTACGGAGCCCCGGACATGACATGGTAAAAAAAAAATTTAAATTGTGGCCACGAATTACTAATTCGTTCCCACGAATTAATAAATCGTGCGCACGAATTACTAATTCGTTCCCACGAATTACTAATTCGTTCCCTCGAAATAATTAAATCGTGCGCACGAATTACTAATTCGTTCCCACGAATTACTAATTCGTTCCCTCGAAATAATTAAATCGTGCGCACGAATTACTAATTCGTTCCCACGAATTAGTTATATCATTCATATACTGAACAGTTCAGTAAAGTTGGCAGCATATTGACAGATACGGACTTTCAGTCTCAATAACTCTTTAACAAAATGTCAGTAACATACAAAGGGCGCTGCATCCCATCGTTGTGAGGTGGACGATATGCTATAAGCTCATTTTTATTAAAAATATCTGCCGATCAAGCAGCAGAAACAATATTGATTTCAATCAGCACCCGGTAGTGCTGCGGGTTTCAGGGACCGTCTACAATTTACAAGACGCTGCAACAGTGAAGACAAATAGCTCAAAAACAAACAAACAAACAAAAAAAACCCAACAACTAAAACAACAACAAAAAAAACGTAATACCACCACTGGGATTTACTACAGTGTCACCATAATCGCTACAACCTTCATTTGTCTCCTATCAAATTTATTGGATATGGTATCTGTCTTCACTGTTGCTGCGTCTTGTAAATTGTAGACGGTCCCTGAAGCCCGCAGCACGACCGGGTGCTGATTGAAATCAATATTGTTTCTGCTGCTTGATCGGCAGATATTTTTAATAAAAATGAGCTTATAGCATATCGTCCACCTCACAACGATGGGATGCAGCGCCCTTTGTATGTTACTGACATTTTGTTAAAGAGTTATTGAGACTGAAAGTCCGTATCTGTCAATATGCTGCCAACTTTACTGAACTGTTCAGTATATTGTAATGACTCTTGAGTCAGTATTAGTTAAATGTGCTGTTGCACCATTTTTCCTGAGGGTGGCACTCTAGGATTAGAGAGGTGGCTGAAGCCAGCCTTTTGCTGTTGTTCATGGACTGTTGGAAAGAGTTAGTTTTTGAGAGATCGGCGTGGGTTACGGCCGCAACAGTAGCCCTGTGTTGCTGTTTGTTTTGCCTAAGTGCAATAAAAAGAGCTGTGTGGAACGACCTGGAGACGTCTGGTGCTTCGCAGATTGCAGAACGTTACAATATGAATGATATAACTAATTCGTGGGAACGAATTAGTAATTCGTGCGCACGATTTAATTATTTCGAGGGAACGAATTAGTAATTCGTGGGAACGAATTAGTAATTCGTGCGCACGATTTAATTATTTCGAGGGAACGAATTAGTAATTCGTGGGAACGAATTAGTAATTCGTGCGCACGATTTATTAATTCGTGGGAACGAATTAGTAATTCGTGGCCACAATTTAATTTTTTTTTTACCATGTCATGTCCGGGGCTCCGTAGATGACACATCCTTCTATATTAAAATAAACAGCCATATCCCCCACATTCAATCTCCACGTCACTCATCACCTACTCTCAATATCTGGAGAAGGAAATCATATGTGTGGCCCAAAATTTCCTCCCACTTAACACTTCAAAAACAGAGGCTGTTCTGATTGAGTCATAATGATAACATATGAAAACCAGTTCAGTAAACACACTTCATTTATGTGCCATATTCTAAAAGCATCATTTATCTATTCACATACAGATTCATACACACATTGATGCACCAAAACTCCGGGCCAGACCTCAACACTTGAACAGCTGGGAATTGAGCCGTCCACATCCAGATGAAAAACAGTTTGCTGCACCTGAGCCTCACTGCAGCTACCCAAACATCAATGACAGCTGAAATAATATCTGGAAAAGACAATAACAATAAAGCTTGCGATTTAACCATGTGGCAAAAGACATCTTGACAGAAAAGGCCCTTCAAGTCTGGTACACACCTTGTTTCATGAATTCAACGTAATCCATTGAAAAATTAATCAAACAGAAAAGTTGGTCAAGCGTGTCACACTCAAAAGAGTTTACAGCGGAAACTTGAATCAGTAAAAGTGCGACGGGTCACAGTATTAAAATCATGCACCTATCAACACATCGTGTTACTTTTAATACTAACAGATTCTCTAGAAATGAGGAATCCTTTGAGCGCTTGTATTACCTCCGACACAGAATGAAAGTGGATGAGAATCAGTCTGATGAGGGCAAGTGACTTTCTTATGAAACTTAGTATAATAAAGCCACTCTAGATGAAGACTTCACAGTGGCCACTGCCTGTTGGGCTTGACACTTTATTCTCTGGAGGTTAACAGCATTGAGGGAGAGCTGTATTGGATGGCAGCTTAACAGGAGTGCAATCTGGATTGGTATTTAAAAGATAATGATAAGGCAAAAACCAATTAGCTTTGTGCTCTGTAGCTGCCCACTGCTCACAGTTGTTGTCAGCGCAATTACAGGGTCACTCCCGCTGCCAGGTATAAGTCTATATCTTGACAACCACCCAAGACTATTTTGCTGCAAAGCTAATTATGGAGATGATTATTGCTTAGGAGTGTATGGCTTCCCTTTTTTAAAGAGTTTGTGTTTTGAGAGTTTAAAGTTGTCTTTTATCGCTCACACCTCAGTTATAAAAGCATTTTAGGAATGATTCTCTCTCCAGTCTTCCCTGAACAGAGCATGACCCCAATTAAAGCTCAATACAATAGTTTATGATAGCTAAATTTTTTGTTGTAATTCGTCTTTAACCCAACTGAGGGTCCTACAATATATCAGCAACTTTCATGCAAATCTTATCTGCAAAAGAGTATATTAGATAGATGGAAAACAGAAAAATGTCAGAAAGAAGTAAAGAACTAGTTTTTATACATGTAATGTATCAGTGTATCATATTTGAAGTGAAAGAATACATGTCTATTTTGTTTAGTATTGCTCAAACACAGGGTTGGGGGGGTAACGGATTACATGTAACGATGTTACGTAAACAGGATACAAAAAAATTGTAACTGTAATCCGTTACAGTACACACACAAAATATGTAATCTCGTTACAGGTACTTTTGATAAAAACACGGATTACTGAGCGGGATTACTTTTGAAAATCAGACGGAATATACCAGCAACAACAGACATACGCGCAGCAAACAGACATTGTGACACTTTACGGCACTTTACAGCACTTTACGGTCGAGGTGTCCCCGACTAAGAATTTCCATAGTCAAATCTGATTCGTCCGATCCTGCTGATCGTTGACTGATAGTCGAATCTATCATCTTTTTTTTCTCTTCTTTTTAGAATCATTTGAATATAGGCTACAGCAGAATGTTGCAGTAATAAAAAAATAAAATAAAAAAAAACAGCACAGGCAGGTAAAACAACACTTTCATTTTTTTCCTACACACTGAAACACAGACTGGAACAAAGTGTCGGTAACTCTAAACATCAAACAAATGAAGTATAGTTCAAATGACCAGAACCAAACCCACTTCTAACAAACGGGCTAAAGCATGTAATTTATATATAATCTCTGCAGATAAGCTCCAATTTTTTGGCTAAACAATTTCTCACATTATCTGCTCAAATTAAATGAAATAGGCTTAATTGCACTGTGTCGGTCCGTTTTGCAGCACAACATCCATGCAAA